>NW_021451304.1:0-310 GCF_001605985.2 Dendrobium catenatum
TTAATATATTATGAAAAATATAAATATCTTGAATTTGAATAAAAATTAAACAACATATATAGCAAAAAAATACCAAAAGGCAACGATAGCATCAGGGCAATAGCAAGATTCAAGAGAGTAGAGGAAGCATTGGGTCGGTGAAAGTGACAGTGATGGTGATATTATAAAGATCTAATTTAACACTTTATTACTAATAATTTAAAGTAAATTTTAGGAGTTAACCATACATTAATTTGAGTCATTGATCATAGATTCATAGCAGAATATAAATTTCTCTATATTTTTTATGATGAAGGAAAGTCATGATAAT
>NW_021451305.1:0-2571 GCF_001605985.2 Dendrobium catenatum
GTCAGGATGCTTAGCTCGCTGGTCTATGATATTACTGCAATTTGAGATTGCTTTCACTCCTCTTCGTGCTGTGAAAGGACAAGCCGTCGCCGATTTTCTGGCAGCACACCGGCTGCTGGCAGATTCTCCTCTGAATGATGATCTACCCGACGAACCAATCATGAGTTTGAGGGAATCTGGCGAAGCCGTCTGGGAATTGTATTTTGATGGAGCATCATCCTCTCATAGGAATGCGAACCAACGATCTGTAATTCCTGGAAAGGCTGGAGTTGGTCTAATTTTCATAACGCCGGAAAAAGGAATGATGCATTTTTCCTACCATTTATCGGAAACCTGCACAAATAATGAAGTTGAATATGAGGCTCTGATAACCGGTTTGGAACATGCAATTCTAATAGAAATTAAAGAGATTAAGATCTTTGGAGATTCCCAGTTGGTGATTAACCAAGTGGCCAGAACTTGTAATGTCTTGAATCCTAATCTCCTAAGATACCACCAGACACACTTCACTTGTTGGAACAAATTCCTACTGCCACTTTGTATAGGGTTTCCCGTGGAAGTAATTCTGCAGCGGATGCCTTAGCAAAACTTGCAAAGGAATTTGCATGTCCTGAGGAGGATTCCATCCCTATAGAGATTTAGGGTCGTAAAGCCCTCTCTCTTATAGATTTGGAATACATTGGTACGACTCCCCTTCAGATCCTTTCTGCCTCTTCGACAGCCGATGAAGAAGGTGATTGGAGACGACCCTTAATTGACTACCTTAAAGAAGGGAAGCTTCCCTAGGATAAATCACTCTCCAACAAGATTAAGAAACGTGCCCTATCATCGCACTAGTCAACAATTTGTTGTACCGTCGGTCCTTCGATCACATGTGGCTGCGCTGTTTGGACCAGAGAGAAGCCCTGAAGATTGTTAATGAGGTTCATTCAGGACTATGTGGTGCACATCGATCGGGTCCAAAAATGAAATTGAAGATTAAAAGACTTGGATACTACTGGCCTACAATGATTGACGATTGCATGAATACTGCAAAGCACTGTCATCAATGTCAGGTCCACGGTGTGGTTTTACATCAGCCGCCTAATGTGTTACACCCTACGATAGCCTCGTGGCCCTTCAAAAGTTGGGGCACAGATATCTTTGGGCTGATTGACCCTCCCTCCATGAGAGGTCATCGTTTCATATTAGCAGCGACTGATTACTTTTCAAAGTGGGCGAAAGCAATTCCCTTATGCAACGTAACATCACACCATGTCTTAAGATTCTTTTGTGACCATATCGTATATCGATTCGGCGTACCTCGTAGAATCATATCCGATAATGGGTCTGCATTCAAGTCTATAAAAATCAACAGTTTTGTAAGGCGCCATAATATTGATTGGAGATACTCGATGATCTACTACCCTTGGGCAAATGGATTGGTCGAGCCCTTCAACAAAACCTTGGTGCAAATTTTTAAAAAGACACTTGATGATAACAAATGATAGTGGGATGAGCGGTTGGTGGAAGCTTTGTGGGCTTATTGTACCACTTATAGAACCCCGGCCCAATCCACCCCATTTGCACTGGTATATGGATCTGAGGCCATTCTACCATTGGAAATACAAATCCCTTCGCTCAGGATTGCAGTTCAGAATCAGATTACAAATGAACAAAATGCAAAACTGCGGTTGGAAGAACTCGAAGGCCTTGAAGAGCGACGTCTCCAAGATCAACAAAGTTTAGAGTTATATAAGTCCCGTATGGTTCAAGCCCATGATAAGCTAGTGCGACCTAAGACCTTCCAGGCAGGAGATTTGGTGTTGGTCCTTCGGAGGCCTATCTTAGCCCATCGAAAGTTGGGAGGCAAATTTGAGCCCACTTGGGAAGGACCCTTCGTTATAGAGACTGTCTACGAAGGAGGCTCGTATCAGTTAGTAGATTGTAAAGGAAACCACCCAATGCTACCTGTCAATGGGCGCTTCCTTAAGAAATACTATGCTTGATGTAGCTCATTTTATCAATTAATAAAATTTCCCTTTTTTGATTCGCAACTCGGTTCTTTCCTTTAAAAATAAAAAATTCTTTCACCTTTTTAACGCTCTTCGCCTTCTCCTTAGGATCAGATCGTTCCCTCCCTTAGGATCGCACCTGCCAGTGGTGGAGTACGCCCTCTGTGGCACCACCCTGGCATTTGACCTGGGGATTAGTGGTGGAGTACGCCCTTCGTGGCACCATCCTGATTCCCATTCGCTAGTGGTGGAGTACGCCCTTCGTGGCACCATCCTAGTTTGCCAGTTTCGGTCCTCTGTGTGGAGCAAGTTTCCTCCCCACATGACCATTCGCTAGAGATGGAGTACGCCCTTCGTGGCACCATCCTAGTTTTCTAGTTTCAGTCCTCTGTGTGGAGCAAGTTTCCTCCCCACATGACCATTCGCTAGTGGTGGAGTACGCCCTTTGTGGTACCATCCTAGTTTGCTAGTTTCGGTCATCTGTGTGGAAGAAGTTTCCTCCCCACATGACCATTCGCTAATGGTGGAGTACGCCCTTCATGGCACCATCATAGTTTGCCAGTTTCGGTCCTCTGTG
>NW_021451306.1:0-298 GCF_001605985.2 Dendrobium catenatum
ACTGTAATTGTATGATAATGGTTGGAAAATTGTAGTCGGACGGTTGTGCTTATTTCCAAAATTTTAATAAGTTAAAATCCTTAGAAAATTATCCCATATTTAATTCCTGCCAAAATAATTCCATCATTTGAAACTCAAGCTTCATTTTCTTAGAAAAAATTTAAGTTAATCCTAAAATGATCTGACCAAATAAAACTTAATTAAAACTAATTGTACACTTCCTAAATTAACCCACCAATCAATGCCTCCCTCCCCTTTATTTATTTTTTACATTTCTTTTTTTTTTGGGAATTTTTTT
>NW_021451307.1:0-355 GCF_001605985.2 Dendrobium catenatum
GGACCGTCCCCACCACGCTACAAGAGCGTGTATAGGTCTTACCCGCCTCGTCGTATGCTTCGCATCGGGCTCCCTCCTACCGTGCTACAAGAGCGCGTATAGGTTCCCCGGTTCGCTGCAAACGTCGAGGACGGGATTTAAGTTAGAATTTTATACCTTTGGGTCCGGCGACGATTGTTGGCGGAGTCGGCTGGAGGAGGTGGCTCGCGGATCGAGGTAAATGGGCAGGCATTTTTCTTTTCTTCTTTTTTTTTATAATTAATATCACTTAATTATAATTAATTAATTATTTATTTTTAATTAACCACTTAATTATAATTAATTAAAATAATTAATTAAATTTTATTAAAATTAA
>NW_021451308.1:0-216 GCF_001605985.2 Dendrobium catenatum
GATTGGTGATTGATGTCTTGCTGAGCTGTTAGCTCATACCTATTTTCTACGTGGTTTTCAGGTTCTGCAAAAGGGAAGGAAGTCGTGGATTAGCGGTCTATAGTCTGATCTATGATTAGGTACTTGATACTTTTGATTTTTGTATAGTCATAGCTTTTTTATTATTTCTATATGTAAGGCATGTACTGTATCTGTATATGATTATTTTGGTGAAAG
>NW_021451309.1:0-272 GCF_001605985.2 Dendrobium catenatum
TGATAATCATTCAGATGCTGAAAATGTCACACTCGCAGAAATGCGACGACAGATGAGGCGACAAATGAGGGCCAAAGATAGAGAAATCTCTCAGTTAAATGAGAAGATGACTGAGATGATGACTCAAATGGGGGCGATGATGCAGATGATGCAGAGAACTATTGCTGTTGGTGCCATGCCCAATCCTCCTGCTGATCCTCTAAATTTTCAGATGCCTCAAGTCTCAGGAGTACGAGGCGCTCCTGAAGGCGGTAATGAAGTCAATAACATTA
>NW_021451310.1:0-529 GCF_001605985.2 Dendrobium catenatum
AACCCAAACCATAATCCCTTCCATGTTGCAATACTTCTACTGATTGCGACCAAATGTGGCAGTCAGAATATTCTGCTGATTCACTAGAAGAACCCTAATCACCAGCTACAACCTGGCTCTCTTGAAGCCGTGTATAAACGTGGAAGGCGTGTATAAACATAGTTTGCGCTAGAGATATTTCCAATGGATTTACCAATAGGGGGTACGTACCTGTGTGAAAATGTAGTTTGTGTTGGAGATATTTCAAGCGGATTAACCGATTTTCTTGATGTGTGAAAACGTAGTTTGGGTGACAATACCATCTAAAGACAAATTTCTCGCTCTCTCTGATCTTATCTTCCATAAGAGCTTCTCCAACATTTTCATGTATATGCTCATTTCGTATCTTGTCCCTAAGAGTAAAGCTAGCCAGTCATTAGCATTCTAATCTCTACCGGAAAATACGTTTGAAATTTTGCCGTAAATTTACTGGCGCATATTATGCCGTTTAGTCCGCCGTTTTTACTACCGCATCTAAATCCGCCAGAAA
>NW_021451311.1:0-220 GCF_001605985.2 Dendrobium catenatum
TCAGACAGTTTGTGTTAGTGTTTTTTGACGATATCCTCATTTACAGCAGGACAGAGGAGGAGCACTGGGAGCACTTAAAAAAAGTGTTAGAGGCACTGCAGGAGCACCAGTTGAGGGCCAATTTAAAGAAATGTTGCTTTGCACAAACCAGTGTATAGTACTTTGGCCATGTGGTTTCAAAAGAAGGGGTGGCAGCTGATCAGTCCAAAATTGAAGCAAT
>NW_021451312.1:0-422 GCF_001605985.2 Dendrobium catenatum
TTGGGAATGCTTGGTGCTTTTGGAAGAGTCGGCATTGTCTTCTTTCTCCCCACCTTTTTCTTACCTTCTTGCTTGGATTTCTTTGCAGCCTTAGAATTTGATGCTCTAGCCTCAAGAGAACTTGACGACTTTTGCTTCTTTGGCATGAAGTACTTAGCATCTTCATAAACCGTTACTTCATGTACTGCAAAGGGCTGAATGTCACCATAAATTCTGAATTCTTCTCCTTCTCTGAGATACTTCATGCATTCGTGCAATGTTGAAGGGACAACACCGTATTCATGTAGCCAGGGGCGACCCAATAATGCCTTGAACGAAGTGTTCTCATCAATTACATGAAATTTGGCTTCCGTATGGAGTTCCCCAAATACAAGAGGAAGCATAAACGAATCAAGGGTTTTCTGCCCTTTCTCATTAAAACC
>NW_021451313.1:0-366 GCF_001605985.2 Dendrobium catenatum
GCCTATATTTTTTATGTCTTGTCATGTATTATTTTATTTAATATTTTCAGTTTACTATTTTACCCTTATGGGTGTTGAGTCTTTGTTGTAGCCCATGGGGCATTTGAGTCCTTTCGTTTTCTTTTGATGAGACATATATATAAAGGTCATTTACTTTGTATGAAGATATGATGAATAAACAAATTTTTTTCAGATTTCTTTGAGTTTATGGTTTGTGAGCTTGAGAGGAAGGAGGAGGCTCCATTGGAGTACCCAACAACCACCTAGGTGAGCTCTTGTTTTTTATTTTTTATTTTTTTTTTAATCTTATTTTCCTTTTGCTTTCTTCTTCCCCACCTCACCACCACCACCACCACCCTATTTCCT
>NW_021451314.1:0-472 GCF_001605985.2 Dendrobium catenatum
AAATGGCCTATTTAAACCTTGAAATCACCCCCCACCAAACTCCAAATATTATTTCAATCCTGTCCAGCCTAAACCCATACTTTGGGTCCACCTAGTTGACCCAGTCAACCCAGGTTGACCAAAATTAACCCTTAAGCCCATCCATTTTAAATTAAATTCCAAATGCATATAAATCTTGGGCAAATCCTATCCAAGATATTTTAATTAATCCCTCAAGTGGCCCTAGCTGCCACCTCACCTTTCGTTGACCCATTGACTGGTCAACATAGTCAACAAATCCCTTTAAGAGGCTTAAATGCCCCAAATGGCTTGACTCAAGCTAGCCCACTCCCCATCAATTCATTCCAGCAATTTTATTTAATTCCAAAAGGTCCCCTCATTGCCACATCAGCAGGCCAAGTGGCATATGGACCAGTCAAACTGTCAAACCAAGGGTCTTGAGTGGTCAAAGTTAATTAAAACCCATTTAAAA
>NW_021451315.1:0-223 GCF_001605985.2 Dendrobium catenatum
GGTTGGGTTATTTTTTCATTGCATCATATATATTGAAAATTTTCCATGTTCTTCTTTTAAATATATAGTGAAGTGATAGAAAGGAAATCAGATAACAATAATGGTGGAACTGACAATGTAAGAGAGAAAAATTTGGGAGTAGGTTTCATGGTTTGGTTTGTGAATCAACTGATCATCAAGTACATGATCTTAGAAGATTTACAATGGAAAATAAAAATTTTGA
>NW_021451316.1:0-337 GCF_001605985.2 Dendrobium catenatum
GTTTCCTTTGAGCTAAATTTAAATGAAAGCTGAGGCAAAGGATGGTGGTAGTACTTTTGGCCAAAGATGCATCGTTCACTAATGGATGAGTTTTCTAAGGTTGGTGGTAGTGCTTTTGGCTCTTTTCAAGCCATTTATGCTCTCTGTAGAATCCTCAGTCATTAGCAGAATCAACTGCAGCGTTATATCTTTATGCTCTTTGTTTCTATGTGATGTAATAGTTACACATTTTTCAAGATAGGATTCCGTACTATTCTTCAATTTAGATTTAGGTTTTATTTGTGACAGCTTTCTTATTGCTTTTTTAAAAAAGCTTTTCAGTAAAAAATATTTTAGT
>NW_021451317.1:0-231 GCF_001605985.2 Dendrobium catenatum
AAAATATACTATTGTTCAAATAAAATAAAAAAGTACAGAAATTCTTGATAACATCAATATTTTATAGTCCTGGATGATATTTTATATTCCTGGACGATCCACTTGGACGATGTCCAAAAATAGGTTATTTTTTAATAGATCTGGCGGTAGATTCTTTCTGAATTGAGCCTATCGTCCTGGACGATACAAAATCGTCCAGGATGATGTGTTTTGCATAATGACGGATGCTTT
>NW_021451318.1:0-866 GCF_001605985.2 Dendrobium catenatum
TTGGGAAGAGTCGGCATTGCCTTCTTTCTCCCCACCTGCTTCTTCTTATTTTCTTGTTTAGTTTGCTTTGCAGTTTCTGGGTTTGATGCTTGTACCTCAAGAGAGCTCGATGGCTTCAGCTTCTTTGGGATGAAAGATTTTGCATCTTCATATATCTTTACTTCATGAACTGCAAAGGGCTGGATGTCGCCAGATATTCTGAACTCCTCTCCATCCCTGAGGTACTTCATGCATTGGTGTAGTGTTGACGGGACGATGCCATGTTCATGCAGCCAAGGGCGACCAAGGAGTGCTTTAAAGGCAGTATCTGCGTCAATTACATGAAATTTGGCGTCTGTATGAAGTTCTCCAAATGCTAGGGAGAGTGTAAATGATCCCAGGGTCTTCTGGCCCTTCTCATTAAAGCCATGTACCATTAGCTTATCTGACCCAAGATGCTCCAGCTCCACATCGAGGCATAATGATCTTAGCGCTTTCAAGCTCATTAGATTTATGGATGACCCTGGATCGATTAGGATTCGACTAATCATCATCCCATCGCTTTCTGCAGTAACATATAGAGGGCGATTATGATCTGCCGTTCCGAGCATCATATCTTCCTCAGTGAAAGTTATGAACGGCTCATTTCGAGCTTGCAAGACCTCCGTCATATTACGCTCAGCAAAATATGCCTCATACCTTTCGGGGTTTTTGAGAGCCTGAATCAAAGTCTCTCGAAGGTCCTTAGACATTATAAGAGCGTCATATATGCTAAGCTGTGCAGGTCTTTTTCTCAGATGGGATAAGATATTATAATCTACCCCCGTGGCTGAAGTCTTCTTTTTCTTAGGATCTTCAGGGATAATATCATCGTTGATGACTATCTC
>NW_021451319.1:0-1354 GCF_001605985.2 Dendrobium catenatum
AATGGGAGACTGAACAATTTATTCAATGGGGTTTGGGCAAAGGCGATATTTTCTTTTGCCAAGATAATTGGTTACGGAATGGTTCTTTTGATAGTCATCTGAATACTCACACTCTGCATAATATTAAGGTTCATAATTTCATTGATAATGGGAGGTGGAATGTTAATAAACTTAGGGAGACTATCCCTCGTGATTTAATTAGTATTATTATGAACGCTCCTTTATTATTACACTGCAGTGATCGTATTTTATTTAATATATCTCCATCTGGTAGTTTCAAGCTTAAGATTGTTAGGGAGAATTTTAGAATTAAGTATGAAAAGTCTCTTATTTACTCTCCTATTTGGCCCAACAACTTTACGTTAACTTTTTCTATTCTTACTTGGAGATGCATGAAAGGTTTTCTTCCTGTTAACACGTTACTTATGAAGAAAGGTTTTAGTTTCCTTTCTAAATGTCAATTTTGTTTTAATATTAAAAATATTAGTCATGTGTTTGTTAATGGGAGTATTGCCGAAAAAGTTTGGAGATATTTTTTTGATATTGCTCATAAAGATAATCTTGACCTTCACAGGGGAATTTTATCCATTTTAGAAGTTTGGGTGACTAATTCTAAAGGCCACATCTTTAATTTATTGTGTATCCTTATTATATGGTTCCTTTGGAGAGCTAGAAATGACGCTAAGCATAATGAGATTAGAATGGATGCAAATCATATTATTGCTAATGTAAAAAACAAAATTTTACATCTTTATTCAACTAATCTTATTTCGATTAAGAATTTTAAGAATTGTGTTGATTTGGCTTTGAAATTTGGTATATCCATGAATCCTGAGTCTTTGATTATTTCCGATAGAATTGTGAGGTGGTTGAAATCTACTTCTCCTTCTTTAAAGCTTAACACTCACTACAGGAAAAACGACAATTACCGGCGGTTTATGGACTGCCGGTTTTAAAGGCGGTTTCGCCGGCGGTTAGACTGGTGGTTTTGTTATGTAAGCCGCCGGTATTAGCGACGGTCACATAACCGCCGGAAAACCGTCGGACATCAATATTGCCCGGTGGTTTAACGGCGGCTTGATCCGCCGTTGATAAGTTATTTTGTTACCGGCTGTCCAGACCACTGATAAATGCCCTAAAACGAACAGACCCGTACCTCGCATTTCATTTCTATTCTTTCCTTCTCTCTCTCGCTTCGATCGCTCTGCCGTCGCCTCCGCCCGCATCTCGCTGGATCGAGCTCGGTTTGTCGCCGCCGACAAAGTAACTCCGACTGCAGACCCCACACTGGCCGCCTCTCGCTCGGTCAACCTTTGTTGTCACTTGCCGCCGTCGATCTCACTCCGGATCTCAC
>NW_021451320.1:0-213 GCF_001605985.2 Dendrobium catenatum
CTCCCACTTATCTATATCCACCATATGTCCCGTCATTTTATCCCCTACCACCCCCTCAGCCCTGTACAAGTGAACCTTCCACCCTATTTGCAGCAGAGCAAACATCACAGTGGAAAATGTTGATTGTATCTAATGGTGACATATGCGTACTTACTATATTCTTAACATGATACTATAATTTAATAAATTTTTATCACCTAACACATTTTATAT
>NW_021451321.1:0-5785 GCF_001605985.2 Dendrobium catenatum
TTTCTTTCACTTTCAATAAAGGAAAAAACTTGTACCTCAGAGAAAGAAGATTTGGTACAAAAAAAATGTGTGGAAAGTTAAGAGTGCAGACCTTTGTTTTCAAGCGAATTGGCAGACTAGTTTTCTAAGAATGGTATCATCTTCATGACTGAAATCTCCAAAGGACCTCTTTCAGTCCACTGAAAGAAACAAATAAAAACAACACTAGAAATTAACAACGAGATGGAAATTACATGCAGAACACGGCTGTCATAATTTTCATTAAAGTAAGTGGAAAGTTCAAAGTAGGTTAGAATTGAGGGGTATCTCAGGCTTCGTTTGGGACAGATTTTTTATTGCTTCTTAAAGTAACTTTTTAGTACAAAAATTAAAATTTTACACTAAAAAACTGCTTTAAAAAACAATAAGAAAGCTGTCTCAAACGAAACCTCGGAATAATTCTTCTCTACGCTTCTACAGCATTCTTATTGTTGAATGCATGCATGGTTCAACCTTTTACTTGTAAAGAACCACATTATTTAGCCTAACACTGCATTTACTTGGCTTGACACAATTGAGCAAGCACAGAATGTTATTGTCTTATCTTCAAATTCATGAGATTAATTAAATTGGAGGTTCTCTTCTGATGAATGCATAAACGTCAATGTAAACTGCTAAATAAAAGAATTTAATGGTCAAAATTGGAGGTTCTCTTTTGATGAATGCATAAACGTCAATGTAAACTGCTAAATAAAAAAAGTTTACTGGTCAAGATATTAGCACTCCCAAGATTGGTTCTTGAGGGATAACAGCATATCTACAACCTTCAACGTCACAAGAATTTCACCCTAGTATGAGCAAGAAACTGTTCAAGGCGTCAAGGATGAGCCTTCTTCAACTTCGGAGGAATGTCATAATTTAGAAGTGCTACATGCAAATTTTTCATCATTGTAAAGGATTATTTTTAAGATTTTTCTATAGGGTATTTTTGTAATTTTGTATTGTTGTTTTGGGGGGATTGGGTTCTATTTAAATCTGCCTACTGTTGAAGTTTTTGGAGAACAGAGGGGGGGAGGAGTTTATAGTGGAGTCCTGAACTCTGCCACAATTGATAAATCAAAGCACCAATATCATTATCTGCAGACTGCAGCCTTACTAGGGGCGGCGCAACAATTTCAACAAGCGAGAAAACCCTTGGTGGTAATGGAAGGGGCAGCTATGTTGACCAAGAACTATATGAAATCCACATCCAATTGTTTGGGTGTTCTTGTTTCTTTTTTCCATCTTCATTGCAAGATTCTTGAAGATCTACATTTATTTAGAAGGGAGAGTGTCTTTCTCGGGTGGCTAAAGATGGTGGATTGCAACAGTAGATAGAGAGCCATAACATGGAAGAACCACCAAAATTGAAAGGAAATAACAGTTGCTCTAGTGTTGTGGTTTTTTTTTCCCCCTACTGGAGAGAAGCACGATAATAGAAAAAAATGATAAGACGGGACTTATGAAGGATCGACCGTGCAGAAAAGCCTTCAAGACTGCAATCTTCTTAACGCAATAAAAATTTATCATTAGATTCTTTGTTATCTTATTTTCTTTATTAGTTTTCCTATTTTCTTAAGCAATGATCCACCGACCTTTTCTTCTTGAATTTCACTGCAGGCTACTGGAAACTCTGACAAACCTCCGAATATTGGCAACAACCATTTGGATATCCATGGCAGAAGCTTGCAACCAAAATCATGAAGCTCTCAGGCAAGGAGCTAGGAGTGTAGGGAGAGGTTCTATCAAGTTGTGACATTCGTTGACATTTCCTTGGCTTTCTCCCTTAAGCTTGAACACTAGAAGGACAACTAGAACAATTCAAAAAGGAAAATTGACCAACCAATTTTTGGCAAAAAATTCATTTCCAGTTGGAAAAATTATATGGGAAAGGTGGGGTTCCTGAACTAGTTATTTCTTTTCAAAGTTTTTGGTAATCTTTATTTCATTATTTGGCCGAAGTCATTTAGTTTCTTAAGGTTCTTGGAGACATTTAGTCTTGTCAAGTTTAATTAATTATAAAGTGTCTTGAATATCACTTAGTGACATCTAAAAGGGGGAGTGTAGAATGGATTATGTAGATCATGACTTGCAAAAAGTTGCTAAATCAAATCCCAATGAAAAAGAGAGCAATTTGAAACTAAATTAATCATAAAATAAAACCTTTTCAGTTGCAATGCTGCCTGCCCTAGAAAAGTCATGCTCTTCAAATTGTTTAAACAACCTGAAAATGGCAGAAAAGGTAATAAGCAACAAGGTACACAAATTGGAGCATACATGAAATTAAAAAATAGTTAGCTGGCAGAATTTCAATGTAACCTACATGCAAACATTTCTACAATAACTTACAAGCACATTTTAAAAATAGCACATGCTCTCCCATAAAATTTTTCATCCTACCAAATGCCCTCAATTAAACAAAAGAAACAGTTTAAAATATTTTGGTCTTCTAAATTAGAAATTTGTCCCATTACATCCAAAGAATTATTTATCCAATATTCTGAAACCTTCTCAAGAAATTATTCATTATAATCCACATCACATGAAAATTTAGTACTTTATTTACAGAAGGCCCCACTTTAGTGAACCATAAAAATACAAGTTAATATATTGAATTTCAACTGCAAGTTAAAAAAGGTAATAAGTAGTTTGAATTTAAAATAAGGATGGTATGTAAAATTATTCAAATTGGAAGCCAACCAGATGAATTTCAAATTCTATTTGAGATCTACAGTAAGGGATAAAAGAAGAGAATGAATAAGTCTAGGAAAAATTTGAAAAAATGGGCCCAAGAATTCTTGTCAACTGTCATTGCAAGGAATATTTTCTATCTACTTGTCCTATTGATTTTGATTTGATGAGGCCAATGATAATGATGAATTGCTATTCACTAAATAGGGGGCAAAATGAATAAGCAGCCAAAAAGCCTTTAAGCCAGGGGTTATGGAAGCCAACAATATAAAGAAAGTCCTCGGATAGTCCAAAATGGCTTATCCATATTAACATTTGCTTATCCTTTTTGTTCTACACGTGTAGTCCAAAATTTTAATAAAAAATAGATTTATATCACTCAGTCTAAATAGCACACTTAAAGCATGCTTGGGATTGGTGCTATTAATGACATTGAAGGATAAGAAGCTATGAAGCACTGACAAATAATAGACAAAAGGAATGAGAGGATTAGGTATCACTCAAGGCAGACTTAGAATGCCTGAAATATTCCAAAAGAAGGGGCAGTGCATGTAAGCCTACTTTTCTATCTAAGAGAGCTGTTGAAATAGTTCTCACAATTACCTTAAATAATACATTGAAGAGAGCACAATAAAATCCGTAGGGTAATCTGTAACATCTCCCTTGCCATTACATAATGAGACTCCTTGATTAACTCCATTACATAATGAGACTCCTTGATTAACTCCATTGATTTAATCCAGTTTTAGAAGTTGATTCTTCAATGTTTTATAAAACAACATGGACACTAAGGAAGAATTTACACAACCTTATCCATCATTCATATGACCTCCAGATTATAATGATTAGACTTTTATTTTGATAAATTTCATATTCTGGAAAATATTTTGATTATTAGTACGTTTTTTAGTTACTAATTGTTATCTTCATGCTAAAAGGAATGTTGTTATCCATTATCATTGACTTAGTTCCTAATTTCATGTTCGTGTATGACAGCTTAATTAACATTATGCTCTCACATTGCATAAATCCATTTGCTTCACCATATTTATATTGTGGACAATTGTTTTGTGGCTTTTCTGATTAGCATATCAATTAATTTAACTTTTTTGTCAATTCATATTAATCAAACTAGTTTTAACACTCACTTATTATATTTATTAATTATTATACAAAATAATTCACCTGTGTGGTGTCACACATTTAGGCTGTTTTGATTGAAATGTGTGGTAATACATTTAAGTGTAATATTATTTAAATTATATTTAACACGTAAACACTCATTGTATTGGTTAATTACATCTTGTACATTTTACTTCCAACAATTATACACATGTTTGTGTATTTATATAACACAACTGATTGTTAAATTATTGCTTCAGAGTTTACTTATTTATGAGGTTTTTGAATTGAAGAATTTTGAAAGAAGTTCAAAAGAGCCCATACACATCCAATGCTCCTCCCCCTGGTGTGAGCTACCCCAAAACTTCGAATGCAGTATTAACAATGAAGTAGCATTCATGTTTTACAGATAAATTCGGACTTTTTCCTAGACCTTTCACACCAAAATCAAGGTTTTTTTTCTCTTGCCTACATTGCAAAGTAAGATAGGATGTGGTAGAAATAGAAATATCAAGATCTCTATTGAATGATTAACTTATTACGATAAATCAAAAAGCAAACAATGAGATACCCACTAACAGAATTTAAATTACCATAGTACTTGTAAGTTTAAAAAACAACAATAAAAATCCCTAGATATATACAAAAACATGAATTTATAAGGCATCATCAAACACCAAAGAAATACCTCTCAACCTCCTCCTTTGGAAGCTTAGTAAAAAACAGTCCAGAATCACCATGGAGGAACTGTTAAAAGGAGTAAAATATAAGCCGATTACCAATAGAGGAAACTGTTGGCAGAAGGACAGGATTGTTCTACACCTTGGCAAGCTTGTGAATGCCAGGCTTAACCTCATCAGCTGCTGAGCGGCCCAAAGAAACTTGCATGACTTTGTTGGATCCAAGAAAAAATCTGCCAAAGCATGGCATTCAGCTGCCGTTATGTAATCGGTTCCAACACAATTAACAGAGAAAAAAAATTAAATTTGAACCTGCTACTTGGCTTGAGCTGTTCCCTGAGCTCCTTCAACTTCTGATTCCTCATATTCTCAAAGCTGAAGACGTAAGCGTAGCTATAATCCTCCAGAGCTTGTCTTATGGAATTCACGATTACTTCCTTGTGTTCTCTCCCCTTCTTCTTGGTTTTTGAAAGAGTCACTGCATTCGTTTAACGCATTCGTGGATTATTTTGAGGTTTCCGGGTTTAAGCAAGATTGGATAGGGAAAAAAATGGAAGATTTCAATGAGAACTCACCAGGACGGTTGCGCTTTGACTTAGGCATCTTGTCGGCGCAGGAATTAACTCGTTTACAATGGGATCGCCGGAGCCACGGCAGCTCTCAAACCGCCGTCCTCTCGGCTGAGTTTCGGGCTTTTTGGCAGGACGAAGCCAATGCTGAATAAACCCTTGGTGGGAAAGATACAGGCCGTTTGATCCATTGAGCCGATCTCAACCGTGTCTTTAAGTCTAGGGCTCAGAGTGACTCTCTACCGTTGGATTGGAAAATAGCTCAAATAGTACTTGGGCAAAAATCAAAGGGCTCAGATTTATTTTTAATTGAATTGGGCAAGTATCTAATTAAGCTGAATCAGTAATATTAGCTAAGATTTCATTTGGGACAATTTTTTTACTACTTCTTAAAATAATTTTTTAGTAAAAAATTAAAAACTTTTTACTAGAAAGCTACTTCAAGAAGCAAGAAAGCCGTCCCAAACGAAACACAAATCTCCTATTAATAATGAAAACATAAGAAAGATTTACAATCATATCATAATATGGTTAAGTATTTATATATAGAACAACAATAATCTTTTATCTCACTATTTGAGATTTGTTATATGAATCATTTTTTTTCCAATGTATTCTATTAAAATTTTATGTATTTATATATCAAATATCTAAATCTTTAAATTTACTTGTTGCGTCCTGGAGTATTCGCGGCGGTAGAGAAAT
>NW_021451322.1:0-684 GCF_001605985.2 Dendrobium catenatum
GCTTCTTCTCCGCTTCTCCCACGACACTCCCCACACAGAGAGCTTCCACCCAAACGAATCCTCAACGACTCCTTCCTCATGATCTCCCCTCAATCCTGAGCCCAAGCAGCTACTCAAGACCTCACTCGTCTCTTCCACACACCCCATCTGACCTCAAACAGTTGAATTTTCCTCTTCTTCCCACTGCTGAGGTTTATTCCAAACTCCAATCTTCTGATTCGCTTAGTCCAAAGAAAGAGGGAAAGAGAAGTAGAGATAGAGAGGAAGCACGCTATCTCTCTCATACAAACTGAAATTTAACCTAATAGTAATTAAATCCCTCCATTTTCTCCTTGCTTTCTCTTTGATTGTTTATGGGAGCAAACTGTAAGAAATGCACCGATAGGTGATATGGTCCTTCGAACCACTCACTGCCGCGAATACTCCTCACTCTATTGCTTCCTGTCCAAAATGTTATGTGACTGCTCTTACCCAAATATGGAATATGCGGCATCAAAGGAGGCGTTGCACATATGTGGGTAGAGGCTCAAATAGGTATGGACCGGGCTAATAGGGTATTTTTGGTTTTAATAAGTCTCTTATATCAACTGATATATGTAAATATGCATATTTATACATATACTTTATTGAGATATACCTATATATTATATTATATATATACCTCTCGTCTGCTGTCAAGGGAGT
>NW_021451323.1:0-536 GCF_001605985.2 Dendrobium catenatum
CATTTCCCTCATGTGCTTGCTAGTGATTCGTTGAACTAACTATATGTGCATCTCAGTAATCCATAGGAGGTTGATGCACTTTCTGCACATTGAATTGTTGTTGATGATAGAGACATTATCATGTTTCTTCATGTTCACTCACCTTGTAAATCTCTTATTTATGTGTGAGTTATGACAAACATTACAAGCCTTTCATACTTCTTGGAAATAACTTGTAACATGCATGGTGAAGTCGTATTATCCATATTTGATTGCCCTCAACAGTATACACTTTTCAATTTCCATTACATGCGGATTCTCACATGCTTACGAAAGTCTAGCATATTTAGTGGATTGGAACATTTGTAGGAGACATTATGCCACTAATTGTAAATATATTCCCACCTCCTTTTGTTGCACATAAATTGATTTTCTTGAACGGTTCAAGGTAATTTGTCCTTATCATTCCTTAATTATGTCTCTTGAGACCTTATTTTCCAATCATCATAAATCCCTTACGAACTCATGAGGAAAATCATTTGCTAGTTGGTTGCATC
>NW_021451324.1:0-203 GCF_001605985.2 Dendrobium catenatum
CATCATCCATTCTCCCACCATCCGCTTTAAGTGCAAGGTGATGAAATTTCTTTTTTAAAAATCAAGATCTTCCAACCCTTTAAACTTTTCCAAATTCTCAAAATTCCATACCTAAGCTGCTACTATATGCCAGATAACACATATTTATACATATTTGATTGACGAATAGCCTTAATCGAAAGTTCTCTCTCGTGATCGGGAGG
>NW_021451325.1:0-318 GCF_001605985.2 Dendrobium catenatum
TCCCTAACAATAATACATCTACACAATGTATTTAATTACATTGGGGGCAATTCCCTAAAAATCATAGTATTTTAACATTTTTAGGGGGGGAATTCCCTTAAAGTGCTTGTAATAAAGACAAAAAAATCTAAATAAGAGTATAATAATAAAAAAAATTTTTGAGGGGGAGGGGGGCAATTGCCCCCCCTAGCCATAAAGGGGTTTCGCCCCTGGATCTATCCCTGTTTGGCTGTTTCCTATAGTTGTGTTAATGTGTTTCCTTGTGTTTTCTGTTTTCTGGTGTGGTTGCATATCAATATGCTTCAAATATTTGTGTTC
>NW_021451326.1:0-244 GCF_001605985.2 Dendrobium catenatum
AAGTCACATACCGGCCGACGAATCTTTGGGATATCCCTTTATGGATGTGAGTCAGGACCAATCATCCTACTTTATTCATGATTCCTACTTTTTGCCCGTTATAACCTCTCCCTACCATGATGAGGACCATCTCTGTCCTAGTTGGATTAATCTGTTCAGTTACGCTACTCCCACTAGGAGACTACTACTTACGAGTTTAACTGAGACTTCCCATAGAAGTACCCTGGTAGCTAAAAACGTCTTC
>NW_021451327.1:0-264 GCF_001605985.2 Dendrobium catenatum
TTAAATCAGTCTTTAGGTCTAAGTCCGCTTTTACGGCTTCCTATTGGCTTTTTGGCTTAAGTCCGCTCTTACGGCAGCCAATCCATTTTAAATCAGTCTTTAGGTCTAAGTCCGCTTTTACGGCATCCTATTGGCTTTCTAGCTTAAGTCCGCTCTTACGGCAGCCAATCCTGATTAAATCTGTCTTTAGGTCTAAATCCGCTTTTACGGCATCCTACTGACTTTCCGGCTTAAGTCCGCTCTTACGGCAGCCAATTCAATCTT
>NW_021451328.1:0-486 GCF_001605985.2 Dendrobium catenatum
GCTTTCTAGTATAAAAATTTTAATTTTTGTACTAAAAAGCTGCTTTAAGAAGAAACGAAAAAACCGTCCCAAACAAAACCTTAGCGAACATCTAATCCGGTTGCTTTAGTTAGACATTTTGTGAACAGCGTTCAGCATTTTTAACTAAACAGGTCCAGAGGTTGCATTTACTTGAATTCGGGACAATAGATTAACCCAGATTTATTTTCATAAAGAAATTAGTGTCTATGCTTTCTAATTTGTTATCAAATTCTTGGTACTTGCAGTTGAGTCTAGAAGATTTCCGGTCCATCGTATCCAGATGTAAAATGATACAAGTGACTGAAAAAACTTGAATTGCTGTATTCTAGGTATGAACACTTGCAGCAGAATTTTATTGATTAAAAATATCTATTATTTTGATCCGAACTGGAACTATATGTATAACCTGATATGATGTGAAATAAAATTTCCATTAACCTCACAAGAACATTTTACAGTGGTTCT
>NW_021451329.1:0-267 GCF_001605985.2 Dendrobium catenatum
CATTAGCAGAGTCACAGAGCTCGTCATATACTCCAAAAGTTAGACCCTACCCAGAGGAGTTTGATTTAGTTCCATACCCAAAGGGTTTTGTGCCTCCCTCCTTCAAGATCTTTGATGGTACGAGAAACCCAAGGCAGCACATAGCATACTTTAGAGCCAGCTGTTGCAATACTGGAGGAAGTGATGCTTTGCTTTTCAGACAGTTTGTCAGTAGCCTATCAGGGGTAGCGTTTGATTGGTATGCAGATCTTCCAAATGGTTCAGTAC
>NW_021451330.1:0-214 GCF_001605985.2 Dendrobium catenatum
ATTTTGATTAGGAGAGGCTAGATATTTCACTATGCATCAAATCTGGAAGAGAATAATATAATATCTCTAATCGAGAGTATTCTTGGGTCAATGCCTAAAATGTAATTAATCACGGGGCTTACGCTCATGGGAAACCAATAGTCACATTAAACAAACCTCATTCGAGTTGATGTATCAGATGGGAGAAATTTAGTGACTATCAAGTTATATATAT
>NW_021451331.1:0-307 GCF_001605985.2 Dendrobium catenatum
TGATTATGACTAATTACTTTGATATATTATTCTATCATATATTTTTCTAAAATAAAGTTTTGAACAGATCATTTTTCTTATCTGAATTCTTTTTTGAGTTAGATTTTTGGTTTTCAAAATATTTTTACCTTGTAAAGGAGTCAAAATTGCGGTTAATAAGATCAGTTGTTCTACTATTTTTGGATTTCATCATTGTTAATTCATTTCTTACTAATTTTTAATCAAATCATAAGGAAAATTTATCATTTTCTAGTGTTGATCGATTAAAAAAACTATTGTTTTTTATTTTAACGATTGGTTGTTAAAG
>NW_021451332.1:0-1221 GCF_001605985.2 Dendrobium catenatum
AGCTAGGCGGAGAAGCCTTTACAATGAACCTCTTTTTTGCCACCCCTGCAAGGCTGAGAACCTATCTCCTTTTGCTTCCTCCTGAAGCTGGCGGAGAACCACAATCATATGCTGAATTCTTACCTCTACCGACCCATCCACGGATGAGAAACTCTAGATGAAGAAGAAGCAGAGCAATCCTTGAAGCAACCCTTGGAAGTCCCCTCACAAGATCCTCTCTCCCTCTCTCTCCCTCTTTCTCTTCTCAAGGTCTTCTCAGGTCAAGGCAACATCAAAAGATTGTTCAAAAATGTTGAACAAGAGCTCTTAAATAGAAGAGCTTCAAAGGAGCTCATTAATTGCAAGTTGCCGACAATATCGTCCAGACCGATATGGATATCATCCTGGCCGATCAGTATAAATCTCAGAAGATCGGCTAGAGCATCACCCTGAATGCAAATCTGGACGATTGAAAATTGTCTTGATCATCCAGGCCGATCTAATGATCATCCTGGCCGATCAGTACAAAACAGAGAAAAATCGTCCAGAGCATCGCCCTGAACTCAAGCTGGCCGATATTTCTCGTCCAGAAGTAAATAAGGTTTTTGAATAGATTGGCCGGCCGATCCTTAGATCGTCAAGGCCGATATGATCGTATCAATCATCCTTAATTACTTCCTTAATTTATCTGATCAATTAAGGCATAATTATAAATATCGTCTACGCCGATCCAAGATCATCCTGGCCGATTACCAAAAATACATAATACCTTAATTGTTTATGGCGGCAATTTCTTTCTGTTTTGAGCTTATCGTCCTGGCCGATACACGTATCGTCCAGACCGATTGGCTAATGATGGCTTCCTTAATTAAGAATCCCTGATTAGATTTTCATTTTTAAGCCCAATCGTCCAGGACGATGTAAAATATCGTCCTTGCCGATTTTAGTAAAAATAAAAATTCTAAGTCTCTCAAGTGTGTTTGTGTAGGGTTACTTAGCATCAGTCTCTTTGAACATTACAAATAGACTCAAGAAGAGAAAAAATAAAGTACAGACTGACTCAATCCTAACCTACGTAATCTTGAACTAGCTTCGTTTGTTCGTCCGATCTTCGATTCCTGAGAAGTTAGAAGTAACATGTAGTCCAAGAGAATCAATAGTGTTTTTCAATCATCAAAACATATGTCATGAAAATAGATTTGCCACAATCTCCCCCTTTTTGATGATGGCAAACACAAGTAG
>NW_021451333.1:0-244 GCF_001605985.2 Dendrobium catenatum
TTTATTTTGATTCAGCCCCTATTAGTCGACGACTAATGTAGTAAATGACATTTTCTTTGCCATCGGCATTATCATGTGCCTACAATGCTCCTAGTGATTCCTCCATGGCTGTTGTATACAAAATTAAGGTTTTACCCGGAATAGGAACAACAAGAATTGAAGAATTCAACAAATATTGCTTTATGCTATTAAATGCCTCCTGACAAGCATCATCCCACACGAAAGGAGTATTTTTCTTCATCAA
>NW_021451334.1:0-292 GCF_001605985.2 Dendrobium catenatum
CAATCGGCTAATGGCTTTCTTCCTTCTTCTTCTTACAAGTTTGCTAAAAATCATAGAAGATTTGTTTGAGTCGATAGACAAACCTGTCCAACTGCAGAAATTACCCAAAATAGTTTTAATTTCTTTGGTAGCCTTCAAGGTAGCTTCTGAAAATATGATAACGTCGTCTGCATACAACAAGTGAGAAATGGAAGGCCGATTGAAGAAATCCGAACTCCCAATGAGTCACCTTTTTGTTTGAAGGCATTAGAAAGCAATTGAGCACAAAGGATGAAGAGATAAGGAGACAAGG
>NW_021451335.1:0-323 GCF_001605985.2 Dendrobium catenatum
TTGCAACTACAAAACTTATCTACCACTCTATGTCGTCGTAAACTAGTTTCCATAAATTCATAAATAAGAATAAATGCAAAAAGTAAATTAACTTAAATAAGAAAAAAATAAATCTTCCACGCTAAACTGAATGAAATGATTATTCAACATAACCAACTTCTTACTGTTTTGCTTATAGCTAACTGGTTTGCTAAAAACAATAGGATGATGATGCAGATCTAAACAAAGTTGAGCATATATATTTAAAAGAAAAGAAAAGAAAAAGCAAATATACTCACTTTCCACACTCTCTCAAATGACAAATCATGCCCCCGTTACATGAA
>NW_021451336.1:0-274 GCF_001605985.2 Dendrobium catenatum
CTCAATCAACTGTCTGATTCTGAAGACGATTCTCAAAATCCACAGGAATTGAATTTGATAGACTCCGAGGAAGACGTTGAAAGCTTTGAACACTATGCGGGCACCCACAAGCACCGACGGCATCAACATCCTCCGCCTCCCGCAGGCATGAGTCATTGTGCACCTCCAATAAGCTCGACCCTAATTCCGCTATCGCACAACTTACCGCTTCTGCATTCGCCCCCCTGCGTGACTTCTGCGCGACATCGCTTCCGCATTCGCAAAGGGTTCCGAA
>NW_021451337.1:0-560 GCF_001605985.2 Dendrobium catenatum
CTCCCCAATTCTAAGGGAAGAAAATCCTCCCTCACCTGTATTCCCTGAATAGTCAGTACCACTCCTCTACAAACTCCTCTTCCCATTTCCACCTTCCCCGTGCCCATCATCACCTCATAGCCTCCGGTATCCACTAACTCCATTCCAAGCAACTCAACAAGCCGGGTGGAAATGAAATTGTGTGTTGCCCCACTATCTATCAGAACCACCACTTCGTGGTCAGCAATCACCCCTTTCACTTTCATAGTGTGACTCGAAGTGAATCCCACTACAGAGTTCAGAAAGACTTCTGCCACATCCAGGTGCAACTTCTCCTCCTCCTCCACTTCTGACATGCTCCCACCTCCCTCCTCGTCTTCCTCGTCTTCACAGACTAGTAGAACATTAAGAGTTCGGTCCTTGCATCTATGCCCCGGCATGTACTTCTCGTCACAACGGAAGCACACCCCCGTAGCTCTCTTTTCTTGCATCTCCTTCTCTGTCAACCTCTTGAATTGTCCCCCATTTCCTCCTCCACCAGATATCTCCTTGGGCACCTCCCTCTGGTTCCCTGTGGTTAC
>NW_021451338.1:0-323 GCF_001605985.2 Dendrobium catenatum
ATCTACAATCTTGTTTCTACGAAAAGTTATTATGTGCAGATGTCCGGATCCGTCCGGAGGTGAATCTGGATGTGCCGCGTCACCCGGGGTCTGGTGCTTCTGGGTGACGAGGTGCGTCCGGATTCGCCTGCGGACGATTTAGACGCTGCACATAATAATCTCTTTGTTTCTACCCTCATGCGTGGACCTTTGGTCATGTCACTCATCTCAATTATTAGTCAACTTTCTATTTTGTTCTTTCAATGCTTTTAATATTGTCGACGGTGAGGCTTTTTTGGATCACGACCGCATGCAAAATTAGGGCTATAGGATTCTTTGTTTTT
>NW_021451339.1:0-209 GCF_001605985.2 Dendrobium catenatum
TCTTCTATCAGCATCCTATAGGCCTAAGGTTGGGTGCTGCCTTTCCTTAGACCCAAGGTTAGGTATTCTCTACCTTGGTTTCTCCAGTTCCCTTATCTAATAGGTGTAAGTCTTTTATTAGCATCCTATAGGCTTAACGTTGGGAGATGCCCTCCCTTACATTCTTAAGATTCTACTTCTATTCGGTCAACGCCAATGTGTGCAACAGA
>NW_021451340.1:0-314 GCF_001605985.2 Dendrobium catenatum
CTTTTTTTTTTCTCTCTCTCTCTTTTTTCACTTTATGCCTAATTTATTTCTCTACAACACATTTATATCTTTTCACAGTAACAACTTTAAATCCAATAAACTCTTCATTATATATCTATATTTCATCAAAGGTAAAGAAATAAGGCATATAACCAACAAGACCCATTTTCCTACACATTAGATCTAAGATTATTGACTTTCTTATTCCAACCAAATTTATGAACTTTAACGATGCCTTTTGGAAGCATATAATCCAGTCATTCAAAACCTAAGATTCTCTTATAGAACAGACAGCACTTCTAAAAAATTAAAAT
>NW_021451341.1:0-1512 GCF_001605985.2 Dendrobium catenatum
TTGTAGTTGACGGGCGACGTAAGTCGACAGATCCGTAGTCAACAGGCGACATAGGTCGGAAGGACTGTAGTCAGTGGGAGACGTAAGTCAGAAGGACCGTAGTTGGCAGGCGATGGAGGTCGGAAGGATTGTAATCGGTGGGAGACGCAAGTCAGAGGGATGCCGTCAGGTAGAAATCCAGCAATTGACAGAAATTCAGCATCAGATAGATATCCGACGAAAGTTCGACAACAGGCAGAAGTCCGACGTCGGGTAGAAACTTGGTGACGAGCGGAGTTCTGGCGTCAGATAGAATTCTGACATCAGTTGGATGTCGAGGAGAACTCTAGCATTATGCGGTATTCAAGCAGAACTCCGGCATCACTTAGAGTTTAGGTGAAACCTCGGAGTCACTTGGAGGTCGGCTGGAATTATGGCGTCACTTGGAGGTCGGACGGAATTATGGCGTCACTTCAAAAGTCTGGCGGAATTCCAGCATCATTTGGAAGTCAGGAGGAATTCCGGCATCATTTGGAAGTCGGGCGGAATTTCGGCATCATTTAGGCAGAATTCCGTCGTCTCGTGGAAGTCGGGCAGAATTCCGACATCGCTTGGGCAAAATTCCGACGACGGTGGTCAATGAGGAGTTTCTTCCTTCATATCCTCCTTTTCTTCTTCTTCCTTAGGCCCGCTCTCAAGAGAAATGAGATGTTATTTATAATTTTTTGAGGATGGCATGACCCATAAATAGAAGGAGGATCAAGGGCGAATGTGGAGTGGTTCGGATGGACGACCGATATTGAATCCCTTTATTGTGGATCGTTTATCAGACATTTGAAGGTTTTAATGATATCGGAATTCGGCGATCTTGAACTCGTTGGATTCTTCTCATCGAACCGCTCGATTCGACTATAAGCATGTCATGTTTGGAAACTGTTTGGTAATCCAAATTGTGGTTTGAACTTGGCAACATCGCTTCGGGTCTTCAATTCGGACTCATTTGGGTTCATATTAAGTTGAATTTGGTGTCGTTGGGTTCGTATTTCCGAGACACTCAGTTTGATTGTAAGTTTGCTGAAATCGGAATTCAGATGATCCCGAATTTAATTTTTGAAATTTTCGGATTAATTTTGCCTCGAGATTCGTGCCCGATCAAGATAATTTTTTTTTATGACATATCATATATAATACATCTTCATGAATATATATTAAATATATTTACACGTACAATAGTGATGATTATTCATTAAAAATATTATTTTAAGTTCATAAACTTAATGAAAGTGTAAAATTTCTTCTTATGACTTCAAACAAATAGCATAATCCTCCTAAAAAATATTATTTCATGATTTTAAATTTAATTAATCCAACAATAAAAATAATTTCAAATATTTTTTTTATAAATATTTTTAAAATACCATAATATTACAAAGTAATAGGTAGTTAATCATAAGTATTATACTATTATTTAGTCCAATATTTCTTTCTTTGCAAGAGAGAAGAAGAAAATTAAGAAGGCTACTTATGAATATT
>NW_021451342.1:0-246 GCF_001605985.2 Dendrobium catenatum
ACAAAAAAATTCTTTTTGCCCACCCTAAAAAAAGAAGCTGGATACGCCCCTGACTCTCGGTGTCAAGTGGGGGACCGAAAGAAATCTGGGCATCAGGAAGTGGTCCAGTGGAAATCCGTGCCTCACATGGTGGAGCATAGGGCTTTAAGTGGTAGTCTGGCGGAGCAACAGCGCGAGGCGGTGGTTCGGCGGAGGTGATGGCCTTAAGTGGTGGTCCGGTGGAACAACGGCGTCACGCGGTGGTCC
>NW_021451343.1:0-1157 GCF_001605985.2 Dendrobium catenatum
CGTCATTACCGCCCAATCATTGTCGCTTGGTTATAATCATTTGTCAATCGTCACATAACCGTCTTAACTCATCCACCTTCATCCGATCAATAGTGCTAAATCGTAGAATCTCAATTAAAATCACTTGACCTTCATAGCTCGTTCAACAGACCATAATTAACCCAACGTCGTTTGACTATCACAGCTCTTCCAAAATCTCAAAACACTCAGATCATATTTATTTGTTTCAATTAATATAAATTATTTTTTTAACATTAAAGTGTATTACTGACCATAGAATGATTGATCTTGATCTTAATAGACTTTGATCATTGACGTGCTTGTTTTGATTATAAACGTATAAGATTTGAAGAAATTTTGCTAATTATTAAATATATTTTAGTTGATTAATTAATGTCAAGATGATTTAAATCGTGCTACAAAATAGTTGATTTGAGCTCATTTGGACTCAAATTGGGATGCTTTTGACATCTTTATCTTATCAAGACATTCAATTCAACTAAAAGCTTGTTGGGGTCAAAGTTTGAATAATTTTGAATTTAATTTTTAAAATTCTAATTTTAATATTGCATCAAGATTCATTTTTTGTTAAGAAGATTGTTTGATAATGTATATGAATTTTTTACATGAAAAAAAATAATGAGTTCTAATTTGATTGAAAGAACTTCATAGTTTTTATTTCAATATTACAAAGGCTATCATTTACCATAGTTGATGAAAACTCGAATACAATGAAAAAAAATCTAAACTACAAAGAGCATCTTTCAGGGTGGTGATAAAATGAGTTTGAGGTTGTAAAAGTTGATATCAGATACACAATAGATGGTGTCAGACAATGATATACATCAAGGATGCACATGCATTCGATGATAATAGAAGATGAAATATAGAAAAATTAAGCATCAATTGATGAAAAATGATTGACATAAATTGATAACAAGTATCAACTAGTCTTTAGTGATGAATGTTGGCATGGATAATAAATGACAATTGACATGATTATTATGTAATATCCCAATATCAAATTTTGGAAGAATTTTATATTTTAATCGCTTAATTAATCAACAAGAGCTTCTATTAATTTATCGGCAAAATCAGAAGAAACAAAAATTAAATGCATCAAAATATAAAACAATATTCATTCCTTAAAATTCCAC
>NW_021451344.1:0-264 GCF_001605985.2 Dendrobium catenatum
CTGAATGGCTTTTTTAGGTCCAATTCCATCCATTTTTGTTGAGGCAATTCTGACTTGTTCATCGGGAACTGATCTAGCTCCTGAGATATATGACATTCTTAATCCTTCTCCTGGTCTTCTCGGCTGGAATCTACAATGGGTGTCTCCCTCTCCTCTACTCCCGAACCAAAGACTATATAACTCGAGCGCCAGCAATTTCTCTTTACTATCAAGATCATACTTAACCTCTACCCTAACTAACTATATGCTTCCAGTACTCTCTCT
>NW_021451345.1:0-324 GCF_001605985.2 Dendrobium catenatum
ATGGGTGGATGTGGAGATATGAAAAATTAGGGTTAGGATTTGGTGCATGTCTTGAGAAAGAGAGGTTGAAGGAGGAAGAAGAAGAAGAAGAAGAATGAGAGGAAGGAGAAGGGAGGGAATGAAGAAAATTGAAGGAAATGGTGGGAAACTTGGAGGGATGATGAGGGAAGATGAAAAATGGAGAAGAAAAAGAAGAGGGAAGGAGGAAGAAGAAGATGGAGAAGAAGAAAATGGAGGAGGAGAAGAAGGAGAGGAAGAAAAATGGAGAAGAAGAGGAGGAAGAGGGAGAGTTACCTTGGAGAGCTTGGAGGAAGGGAGGCCGGC
>NW_021451346.1:0-220 GCF_001605985.2 Dendrobium catenatum
GGTAGACCTGTCAATATTGGACCCAACCCGAAAATTCGGCCCGAACCCGACTTGAAAATTTCGGGTTTGGGTTGACCCGAACCCGAAGCGGGTCTAGTTCAGATCCGTTTGCACAATAGACCCGTTTGCAAAATCGGGTCAGGTTCGGGTGGTAACCCGGGAATGACCCGAAATGACCCTAAAATCGGCCCTGCCCGCTCTGCCCAAGTCTGCCTGCTTG
>NW_021451347.1:0-564 GCF_001605985.2 Dendrobium catenatum
TATATCATCATCATACAGAAAAATTCTGTTATAAACATTTGAAGAGATGGTATTACCCATAGGATTCTTCACAAGCTCTAGTGAATCAGCATTCATCTCAATATCAATTTGAATTTCCAAAATTCTGTCAACCAGCAGCTCCCCAAAACATGACAACAGCTTAGCCTTGTCCCAGCTGCCATCCACCACGAAAAAATCTGCTAACCGTGCATCTTCAAATGCTGTAATATCACAAAACGTAGGCCATGAAGAAATGGCCCTATCCCAAATCCATGTATGATCCAAAACATGAATATCATAGCCATTACCAATGTTCCACCGTAAACAGGGTCCAAGGCAGTTAGCTCCATCCATGATAACTTTCCAGCTGACCGAATTCCCTCTTTTACCTTCATACTCCCACGGCCATCTACCATATTTATTAACCATACATTTCTGAAGTATATTTGAAGGCTTACTAATATACTCCCAGGCAATTCTTTCACGCAAGGGTCCAACCCACTTATCACTAGTATGGAAGCCCAATTCACCCTTCCTCCTTGGTCTGGAAATATTCTCCCATGA
>NW_021451348.1:0-228 GCF_001605985.2 Dendrobium catenatum
CTTTCACATAATATTTTGTATACTTTCTAATTAATTTGTGAAGTAGTTTATTATAAGTACTTACCAAAGCTTCACAAGCCTCAATACGATTAGTAATTCCTTCTTTTGTGTAACATCTTTCAAACATTTCAACTCTTGTTGATGAGTGACCTATGCTTTTCTCCTAAAAAAATAAATAAATAATGTAAAAGTAATTAAAAGAAAATAATAATTGACTTCAAAATTTAT
>NW_021451349.1:0-384 GCF_001605985.2 Dendrobium catenatum
AACGAGTTCCAACCAACCCCACTCCGGTTTCAGTTGATTTGATGGATGTTCAGACTAGTACCCCAGTTGTTACAGTTGACAGTTTTCCCACAGCCAGTTTAGTTCAAGATTCAATGACTTCCACCCCTGTTGCCCCAGTTGATAATCCCCAAGGTTCGAGTGTCATTCCTAGGCTCCTTAGTCACGTGTCTGAGGACCTTACCTTGCCAGATGTAGGAGCTATCACTTTACAAGCTCCTACTTCTCCCCCCAAGGTATATGTCTCTCTCCCCGTAGAGGATGCCACTCTTCTGACTACCAGTTCTAGGATAGTCGAAGAGGAGAGAATTGACCAGGATCTAGAAATAGAAGGTGAACCGGATACAAAGTCTTAACCAGATCCTA
>NW_021451350.1:0-256 GCF_001605985.2 Dendrobium catenatum
CGTGAGTTTCTTTGAGGGCCCACGTCATTTATTTTAAATACTCCCTCAGCTCTTCATGGGGCCAGACACCTCCTCATCCTCTTTTCTCTCTCCAATTACAAACATTACTCCCCATTAACTCCCTTAATCCCTCACATAACTGCTGCCACCTTCCTTTGGAAATTGTTTTTGAATTTTCAAAGAAATTTCCCCTCCACGTTTCCTCACCAGTTCGGTTTAAGAAATCTGAAAATTTTCCTTCAGTTTTCTCTCCTAC
>NW_021451351.1:0-410 GCF_001605985.2 Dendrobium catenatum
CCGGCGGATTTTGAGCATTTTTCGACGAATTATGTCCTGAGGTAACACACGATTTTCCTGTAGTGTAGAATTAAAGCGTCTATCTTTCATCTCACATTTACTTTTCGGAAAATGATGACTGCGAGTATGAAGTGGCCTCTTTGTAAACATGTTTTCCGAACTTCTTCTCGAATGTTAGGATTAAAGTCAGTGATAAGAATTCGTAGTCCTAGATAGGATTGATGATTTTTCACACTTAATTTCAAATTTTTTGGTAAATCAACATCCACTCGAATGCATTTTTTTATTTTCTCTTCAACCTTATTACTATATATTTTCATCGATCCATATTATTTGATGTTTTTGAATTTAAAGATCGCTTGAAATATCTCTTCATGATGTTCAAACTTATACTCAAAGAACAAGCTAAC
>NW_021451352.1:0-317 GCF_001605985.2 Dendrobium catenatum
ATATTCAGATAAAAATTTTAAATTATTGAAAATAAATTTATATATATTATGCTTATGTTCAAATTTAATCATTATTATATTTTAAACAATATATTATATCAAATTATTCTTCATTTATAGTTTGATTTTCACTAATTAAGATTATTGGTACCATCTAAAATGATTTATTTGCACTAATTAGTTGGCCTAATTTTTCTTTTAGTCATTTGACTTGATATATTCTCAAACAATTATCTTGATCGAGCATGAATCTTGAGGCAAAATCAAATTGAAAACTTCAGAAATTAAATCTGGGAGCACCCAAACTCCGATTTCAT
>NW_021451353.1:0-317 GCF_001605985.2 Dendrobium catenatum
TCTTCTTCTTCGTTCTTGTCTTCCCTATCTATCTCTCGCGGCTTCTTGTCTTCTTTCACTTGGAGTGTGAAAAAAGAGAGTCAATTTGAGTCTAAGAAAGGAGAGGAAGAATCTAATATTTTTATTTGACAAAAAATTTGGACAAATAGTATGAAGTACTAATTACTTGCTTTATTTGTGACATTTTTTTATTACTTTCTAAAACTTCTTTTTAATACAAAATTTTTAGAACTAATTTTTTTGTACTAACACGTTATTTTAGAAAGCAATACAAAAAATTATCCCAAATAAAATCGTAGTCACACACTCAATCAGTA
>NW_021451354.1:0-590 GCF_001605985.2 Dendrobium catenatum
TTTGAGACGGCTTTCTTTCTGCTTCTTAAAGTAAATTTTTAGTACAAAAATTTTAATTTTGTATTAAAAAGTTGCTTTAAGAAACAGTAAAAAACTGTCCCAAACGAAGTTTAAAATAATAGGGGCTAACAAAAACAAGAATGCAATTCAGAATGAATGTAATATATTGAAATGTTTTGGAATTATTTGAATTGATTTAAAACAAACATAGATAATTACTATTTTTTATTCGACTTAAAGTAAAATGAATGCATTATAAAGCAAAAATGATGATAGTGGCTGATGACGGCAACAACTGGTGGTATTGCAGGAGACGGTTAGTGGCGATGATGGCAGGCAGTGGCTGATTGCATATGGCCCGAGTGGTGGTGGGAGGCAGCTAGTGGCGATGATGGCAATTAGTGATCCAATTACATATGACCCAAGTGGTGGTGGTTGACTTGGGGGGGGGTTAGGGTTCTAAATAATTGGCGACAGTGATAGATCATTTATAATATATTTAGAATTCAGGCAAATGTAACAATTTTTAAATACATCAAAATTGAACAAGAAATATAATTTCAAATACTTCTTCTTTTTAATTTGCATTT
>NW_021451355.1:0-391 GCF_001605985.2 Dendrobium catenatum
AATTCACATTCAATGACGGCAGATCAATGCTCTCTTGTAGCTTGTTTGATTCATTGAAGCTTGGCATTGATCTTACTTTCTCAATGTGCTTGGACATCATGTTTGATCCCGTTTGTCTCACTTGTGGCCATATTTTCTGTGAAGCTCCAGCCATTTGAATTGATAGACCAAGCCCTAGCTCCTGATTCCATTCTAATAGCCAAATCCCTCTTCATATCTCTAAACCCACTCCAGACCACAAAGCAGCTCACCTAACCATTTTTTTTCTCTATTTTGATATTACTCTTAATATTATCATTAGCATTATTAGTGCTTAATATTAGTGTTAATATTTCTGTTGTTGATACTATTATTGTTGTCATTGTTATTGGTGTAAGATAAAAAAAAAAGA
>NW_021451356.1:0-609 GCF_001605985.2 Dendrobium catenatum
ATATCTTGTTTGCCAACAATAATCGATCATCACCTCCATTGCTTGGATTGATCATGGCAAATATACGGAGGTCAACAGCTGGCCGATGTCAATCGTCCAGGACATCGTCCCGGTCGATCCTGTGATCGTCCCGGATGATGTGATCATATAAATCAGCCTTTAATACTTTCCAAAGATGCCAGATTAATTTAGGCATAATTGAGTTAGATCGTCCAGGACGATGGAATATCGTCCTGGCCGATTTCCTAAAATAAAGAATACCTAAACTGATCATGGCGGCTGATTCTTTCTGTTTTGAGCTTATCGTCCTGGCCGATCTACATAATGACGGCTGCCTTAATGAGAATGATGTCCTAATTAGGGTTTCTTCTTTTGAACCGATCGTCCAGGATGATATAAATATCGTCCTGGACGATGTTACCAAAAATAATAAACTTTAGGGAACATTCAGAGAATCTTTCAAGTTACAAAGCATCAGGAGCCACACCACATACAATAGACTTAAGAAAGGAAAAAGGGTACAAACTGACTCAGACCTAGTCTACCCAATCTTGAGCTGGTCCAAATTGCAGAATGATCATGTGGACCTGAAATGTCAGTAGATAAGGC
>NW_021451357.1:0-211 GCF_001605985.2 Dendrobium catenatum
TTGGATTTTTTCTCTCAGGATCGTCCAGGATGATTTAAGATCGTCCAGGCCGATCGGCACTGTAGAAAAAATCAGCCTGAGAATAGTTCTGGGAACCGTCCAGGATGATTTTTCTGGTCTGATCGTCCCGGGACGATTTGGCAATCGGCCGGGCCGATCAGACAAATGATATATGAAAATCAGCTCGTTTTGAGGAGAGAGAAAATCATTT
>NW_021451358.1:0-379 GCF_001605985.2 Dendrobium catenatum
TAATATTTTGGTTGGATGTAATAGCCACCATTTGTTCATCCACATTTTTGCAATTATTTGTAATTATATAGTGATTATCAAAAATAGTAGGGCTGCTATTAATCACTCCCTGTATTTCAATATGATGATTTGCAACATTTTCCTTCTCTATAGGAAAAACATATTCATTATTAGTTGTCAAAGTGTCATGTGGGTCCTCGTCATTGTTGTAAAGATGGGAATTATTCTCCATTATCATTTCCTTTAGATTGTTTTGGATGTTCCTTTCGCTTTCGAAGTTGGGGATGTAGCATAAAATATCCATTTATACCATGCCCATGCATTTTATAATGAGTGCAAAAGAATAGGCAAGTTTTCAAATTCAAATTTTCAAAAATAC
>NW_021451359.1:0-275 GCF_001605985.2 Dendrobium catenatum
GTCATAACCATTTACATGTGGTGCCATTTAGCAGTGAAATCATCGATGTGGTGCCATTTGGTAGTGAAATCATCAATTAGATGACAAGTGGCATATCCTTACTGGCAAGAGACAGATTATAAATGAAACATAGTGATATTCTTAACTAGAAATTAGCTCTTTGTGAGCTGAAGTAATTTTTAAATTTACCCACCCCGACAAATTGTTATAAAGGGTTGATGGATTTTATTTTAAGTGTTTGATGATTTATTTTAATTTAAAATATTTTAAATTTT
>NW_021451360.1:0-1289 GCF_001605985.2 Dendrobium catenatum
TCTGGGTAGTGTCTTATCTACAAACCCATCTGCCTTCAAAAATTTACCCCAGAACTTATTCGTTAAAACTCCCTCGCCAAATAAGAAAAGCGAGTGGAGGCCGAGGCAGAATTTTCGGAGCCCATAGATTTCTGGCGACTCTACTGGGGATTGATTTCTCTTTCCATCTCTGGCTAGTCATTCATAAGCTATAGTAGCAGTCGTATCAACCCATACTCATAATTTTGAGTCTATCAAAATGATCCTTTAACAGTTCAAAACTTTGAATTTTCTAACAATGATCATTCAGCAAATTTATATGCATTTAGCGGTTTTTAAATTTGTATTATTTAAATTGCTCGCTAATATTATCTTCTCTTATTTTTTTGTTATGTGCAAGTCTCTGCATTTTGAAAGTACGGGGTGATATATCAGATTTTGATTACTAACCCTTGCCATTCATTTATGCAGATGGATTTACAGAACACCCCGATGACCGTCCAACTGGGACAAGGAGCCAGGATCCAACTGGCTAATGCTGTCATAGAGACTGGAAACACTCGTGCTACCATCCAATTTGGTAGTGTTGATTTTCCTGCAGTTGTTGCAAGAACTGCCGGAGCTCCTACTGGTCGTGTACATCTGCCAGTACAACGACCTACTACTAAAACTCCTCGTGGGTGGATTTCTGTGTTCGAGAGGCTGTCACAGCCTGAAATCCCATCAACTAAGAGGATTGTGAATGGTGGAAGAATCTCCGTGGTGACTGCAAACACCACTACTCTGTCAACCAGGTCATCCGCACCTGGAAAATACGATGCTGAGGCCTCCTCATCTGGAGGAAGACCTACGAGAAGACAAAGGAGAAAAATGAATGCTGAACTCCGAGCTCAGCAACAACAACTCTCTGTTCACCCTTCCAATCTGTCGGCTCAAGTGCCTGAAGCCAATGTTCCTACCCGGAACAAGTTTTTTGATTTAAAATGGGTGAAAAGGAATAGCTCTACTGGAGAGCTAAAGAAATCTTTCTGGGATCGACGACCTGAAGCTCCAATCCCTCCCAGGAGAACTGAACCTGAGACTCTATCAGCTCGGGTATACCGAGTCTTGAAGACTGTGAAGGAGAAGGGCTTGAAAAAGAGGAAGTTTCAAAAGCCACTGGTCATCGAGGCTAGGAGAATCCCGCCGAGGGAACACTTATCCGTGGTGGCAAAAAGAAGAGAAAGACAGTATATTCCATGCGATGAACATCGGGGCGTGACACCTGAACCATATGTTCAGGGATCCGCTACTGAAAGGTCCCGGTGGAA
>NW_021451361.1:0-1414 GCF_001605985.2 Dendrobium catenatum
ATCCCACAGCCGTCGCATTATCCGTTTGGATCGGCCTGCCAAAAATAGATCTCAGGCCAAAGAGTATTCGAGAGAAGAATAGATGAGGTCTAAGTCCCGGAAAAGAAATCCAAACAGGAACGACAGGTGACTCTTCCGACAGGTCCAAAGTAGGCGACCATTTCACAATTTTCATAAAGCAACCATAAACAAAATATAAACGGTGTGCAAAAACCCGACCATAATCTAGATCATTAGAAAGCTTTATCAAAACATTTGATTGATCCAGCAAAGTAACGGAAAAATCGCCAGATAACTTCAGGTTAAAAAAAAACCTACGGATTGCATCCAGAACCGATCGTTTAAGGGGAAACTTCCCTACCGACGCAAATTCAAAAGGCTTAGCAAGATGCATAAATTCTTCCTCTGAAAACCGAAAAGCTGGCAAACCGCGAATCGTAGAGACGCGAAAATCAGGAAAAGCATTCGCATCAACGGAGCCAGACAAAGCATCTTTGAAAGATTTAGAGCTCTTACCCGCAAGGAAGCCCGGATCCAACCTCTTGTTGGCCATGAAATCCAAAAAGTCGGAGAAAAAGCGAAGAAAAAGCTAGGGCAAAAGCCCTAGCAAGGGGGTAAAATCCTAGCAGACGAAACGCCCGATATTCGCATAACTTGAGTGTCTTACTAACTCATTTAGCTATATATTGACCCTAACATAACTTATTCTACCTATAACAAATAGTAGAAGCAACATTAATTATTTACTAATTAGCATAGTCATTATAATTTAATATTAATAACCTTTCAATTTTTCATAATTAGATTGCCCACACCTGATATTTGTGGATTATGCATATGATTTACTAATGGAGGAAGAGCTTTATTTGTTCAAATAACGGAGTTAATGAGATTTGAGGAAGCAATAGATCATAGAACTAATAGTCTGATTATGACTTCAAGTGCTTTTTCTTATTTCAAAAAGTGACTTACCATTATGTTTTAAGATAATATTTTACCTGTCAAATATTTGTCCTCTGTTTAAATTTTGAAGGTTTAAATTAAATGATGTGTTTGTAGTCTTTGTTTAAGATAATAAAATGCAAGATGTGCTTATTTATCTACTAAATGCTTCAACCTTTAAGAGTAATGATAATCAGAAGTGAAAATTTTATTTAATCAATTTCATAATTTAATAATAAGCACATAATTAAATGAGATTACAATTAGGAATGATTTGATGGGTTATTATAATCTTAATAGCTCTTTATGCTAGTTATGTTGTCAGTAGGTATTCAAGAGTTATTAAAGCTTCATTTGTGAAAGTTTTCTTATTCCTTTCTTAAGTAACTTTTTAATATATAAATTTTTAAAAATAAAAAATTTTGTTCTAGAAATCTATTTTAGAATATAACTATTTGTTATAGGTAGAAAT
>NW_021451362.1:0-303 GCF_001605985.2 Dendrobium catenatum
TCATTATGATCATTGTTTAAAGACATATTAGTGACATAGTGTTCAATAGTAATTTCAAGTTGGGGAATTTGATTAAGCTCATTATGTTTATTATTTGTCTATGAATTCTCATAACTTTATGCTTGATAATGAAGTTGATTTAAGTTTTAATTAATAGACTGATTGTCTGAAAATTGAGTTGGCATGTTCATCATATAAGATTATGTTGTACTTCTTACGTGTTATACAGAAGTGAAAGTTTTTTTGAAATGAATATTAAAGAATGAAATGCCAATTTATATAGAAATAAGTCAATGCTCTCTG
>NW_021451363.1:0-217 GCF_001605985.2 Dendrobium catenatum
ATCCATTTCTCATTGAGTTCAAACCAAGTAAAAAAAACTCCAGCCATTTCTCCTCTTTTCATTGTCTGTTACATATTTGGAGTTCGTCTCAAGTTTAATAAATGATAGTATAAATTATAACTACACTAGAAAGCCTCTATGCATACTCATGTTTTGATATCGCATGCAGATTCAGTTCTATATATTTCAATACATATAAATGAGTGGCTATGTGGGT
>NW_021451364.1:0-784 GCF_001605985.2 Dendrobium catenatum
CTATTGGATTATTTTATTATAAATATTTTAAACACTTACAAGATCTATTAAAGCTTCATTTCCACTTTATCATTCATTTAATAAAGAAGAAAATTATGAAAAAAAAAATAAAAGAAAAGGTGAGGAGAGAGATATTTATATTCATGATTTCAGATTCCAAGTTGTCTTTTCAAATGAAGGCTAGAGTGGATGACAATAAAGTGTGGAAACAGAGATCTCAAGACTTGGTTGCTATTGTGTAAAGAAATCACCCTCATGATAAGGGTCATTTTTTAAATTTTTGTGTAATGTTTTGTTAAGACATTTATTGTAATAAATTGATTATGTGCGGATATGAAGATTGAAGTAGAATTTCTATTGTATTTAAGGTAAAATTCTTGTAATTTTATATTTATGAAATAAATTTTTTATTTGAAGAAAAATATCTTATGTAAGCTCTCATATGTATGTGAGATGTTTAGAAATTGTAGATTAATTATTTCAATTAAAATATTATGAGTCAATATAACTATATGATAATTGAATAAATTTTAAGACACATAATAAAGTCATTTTATTAAAATTATTTCATTAAACTGAAGTGTTAGAAAATAATATATCCTAGGACAACTAATATGTGCATTATTATTAAACATATTCCATCAAATAAAAGTGTTATAAAAGTTAACCTATTATGACACATAATATTTATCATATTTATTCATAAATTCTATCATATGAAGGTGTTAGAAAAGCTTGTTTATTAGGACACCTTATAGGTGTCATTGAGGAGACTATGCCATCA
>NW_021451365.1:0-528 GCF_001605985.2 Dendrobium catenatum
AAAAACCCTCACTTTGGTCAACCTTGTTAATCCCTCACAACTCCCCTTCACTAGATCTCACTCTTCACTCATAAAATCTCTCCAAAACACACTCTCATTCGTCCCTCTCAAGAAAAATTAGAAGCAAATGATAGTTGAGATAGTTTTAGGACCCTTCATATAGAAAACACATAAAAACCATCCAAAAACTAAAATTTTCAAGATAACCGTCCTATATTTGTACTATATGATTGTGGATCATTCGATACGAACAATTCCAAAAATCAGGGCTTCATTTGATACGAACTTGGACGAACTCAATTTCATACACTATTAGTCATTTGTATGAATTCACATCATAATGTACAAATAGTTTAAAACTAAATCTGTTCATTCAGTATGATTTGATATGAACCCAATTTCATACTTTGTCAATCATTTGTACAAATTCACAATGTACTTGGTGGGAAAAATTTGTGTCTCACACACAGATTTTGATTTCTCCTATTTTATAATCGAATACTGCATTAAGAATAAAGTACGGTCTCG
>NW_021451366.1:0-249 GCF_001605985.2 Dendrobium catenatum
ATAATTATTTATATTATTAATTATCTAATTAAATATTAATATTTTATGTTATATTAAATAAGCTAAATTAGATGAATTTTTTATGTAGATGGTAGGCTTGCTAGGTTGCTTTTCATCTTCTCTATTTCTATGTTGCTGTTACTTTTCCTTCTGAATTGAAGGTCAAGATGGGAGCTCGCTCTCTACGAAGGGAACCATCTTTCTTCTCTTTTTCTTGCTTCTGGCAAATCCTGGATATTTGCTTATTGG
>NW_021451367.1:0-529 GCF_001605985.2 Dendrobium catenatum
GGACAACATCAAACTAAAATAAAGCATTAAAAAACTTCAAATAATAACCAACTTAGGATACATCCAAACCACACAGCTTAATATACACACTGTAGGTGGCATATTAAGATGACCAATACTAGTTTTAGGCTAGACAACTATCCTTTTATATATTCTTTTCTTTCTTGTGTGATGTGGATTTTATATGATTTTTTATACATACTGGTTGTAATGATTTGGTTTGATATATGATCCATATGATGTGTTGTTTATTTTACCATGCTACCTATATTGTTATATGTGATGAGTACTAGATTTTTTTAGGATAGGAATGATTTGGATGGTAATAAAATCTTATTTAGGTGGTCAGGCTTATGTAGGACTAAAAAAAAGGGGGGCCAAATGAAATTTGATTAACATAACTTTTTGTAGGTGCTTTAAAAGCTTAGCCCCTTAAAAATAAAAAAAGCATGGCCAAGTGAATGTGCTTGCTCAAATGTGTGCAATTTATTTTAAAGATGTCCTTGGAGTATCCAAGGGAAAAGCTCCT
>NW_021451368.1:0-240 GCF_001605985.2 Dendrobium catenatum
TGCAGTTTTTTAAAACTTAGAAAGTTTCCTTGATATTCTATTAATATATAATACTCATTTGGCATTCTCTATTTTAACCACTCTATTAACTGTAAAATATATGTGCTTATCAACGTCTCCTTTTTCTTAAATACTTAATCTTATCACAATTATATATTACGTAATCTTCTAGCAATATTGAATGATAAATTCAATTTTGCATTCACTAAAACTGTCATTAATTTGGATTTTTTCCTAGTT
>NW_021451369.1:0-329 GCF_001605985.2 Dendrobium catenatum
CTTAATTTATTCCCAAAGCCATCTAGAGGTTAAAACAGCGGAAAAACTGCACATATCTCACTTCTAGGCAATGCGGAAGTTCAAAACAACAAAAATCTGCATTTAGTAATTTCCAAAAGCAGTTTGGAATCTTAAGAACAGAAAAATCTACACTTAGTTTATTGCCAAGATAATTTAGAAACTTAAAATGATAAAAAAAACTACCCTGATATTTGTTTTCCAAAACAATTTGGAAGCTAATAGTAGAAATTATGCACTTCTTTTGTTTCCAAAACAATCTAGAGGTTAAAATAATGAAGAAACTACACACACTATATTACCAAAATAGT
>NW_021451370.1:0-218 GCF_001605985.2 Dendrobium catenatum
ATTGCCTTTAGGATTACTTGCTTTTACTAGTTTTTTGACGATTGTATGCCGCTTTTTGTTTTCGCCTAGATGCGTGAGGCTCGTAAGGGTGTGAAAGTTTTATACTCATAACTTTAAAAGTCTAAAAATTTTAGTGAGTCTAAATAACATAGAAAGATAATGAATCTATGGAATTAGCCGAGGATCGACCCCGGGGTCACATGCATATTTCTGCACTT
>NW_021451371.1:0-202 GCF_001605985.2 Dendrobium catenatum
ATCTGATTCAATTCCAAACTAAACTCAAATTGATTCAACCTCTTAATTCGACTTAAATCATCACTATTCTAAATAAAATTGTCTCAACACAAATTTCATTTAATAAAATTAGCTTCGATTAAATAAAACAAATTCATTATAAGCCAATTTAAATCGAATCGACACGAGTTCAACTTGCCCAAATCAATTCATCTTGAAACCT
>NW_021451372.1:0-240 GCF_001605985.2 Dendrobium catenatum
TCCAAATCTTTTGTTCTTTTGAGTTCAAAACAGGTCCGAGTGAAGTAGTATTTAACCCGAAATTTCGGCAGCCTCCCGGCGTCTCCCCGTTTAGGGGAAAATATTGGAAAACTGGGCCTTTCCCACCACACTAAGAAAAGGGTGTATGGTAGGTGCCCTCTTTCGAGGACACCGCGGCCGTGTAAAATCTTTGTCCCCACCATGCTAAGAAAAGCGTGTATGGGTCTTCTATCGGTACTT
>NW_021451373.1:0-316 GCF_001605985.2 Dendrobium catenatum
AAAATCATTGAATTATAAATAAATAACTGGCAATAATTAAGTGATATAAATATCAAATTGAATAATATTTATTTTACATGACAATATTATGAATTTTAATAAAGATTAATATACATTTTTCTTAGTTCATATCATTTAAATTAATAGTAATTAAATCTATTACTAAAATTAATTACAATAGAATTCAAGTTGAATGGTTGAAGTTGAGGAATGCATCGGACTTGTTATGTGATAGAGAAGTCCCTTTAAAACTTTAGGTAAAATGATATAAGATAGTAAGCAATACTTTATGGTGCAAAATGTTGGCCATTAAAAG
>NW_021451374.1:0-272 GCF_001605985.2 Dendrobium catenatum
ACTAAAAATTAAAAAAAATACTTCTATATTATATATTTAGAAATTTATATGATAAAATAATTTTTACAGCCATATTTGTTAGAATATAATTAGTTGTAAAAGAATTGCAATCAAAATTTTTAAAATTAAGAAAATTATAACATTGACAACAACTTCTAAAAAAATTATTTTCTAATTATAACTCTACAATTACATTTATAATCATTTGTGGCTACCCCAAATGAATTCTAAAAGTTTTGCAAAATTTTTAACTTTATACTATTAGTATTGAA
>NW_021451375.1:0-451 GCF_001605985.2 Dendrobium catenatum
AAACACCAAGGCAAGATGAGGTCATTTTGGTCAAAATTACCATTTTGACCCTTATGGGCCTTTAAGTCAAACTTGGTTGAAATGGTCAACCAAGTTGACCCAAGGTTTGGAATTAGGTCCAATGGGACCCAAAAATTCTTTGAAAATGTTTGGATAAGGTTTCAAAGATTGATGGGTTAAATCAAGTTGAGTTTAGGCCAAATGTCCAAATATCCCCCTTCAAGGGCAATTTGGTCATTTTGGTCTGATGTCAATTCTAGGTCAAATTGAATTTAAAAAAAATGTAGATTAATGCTTAACAAGTCAATATCAAAGGTTTGGAAGTGATCAAAAGGTTTAGAGGGAGGTCCAAGATCAAATTCCCCTAGATGATAGGTTGAGTGGCATGGGTTATAAATATTTGAAGATTTTGAAACCTTTGGAGTTGGATTTAATTTATGTGGCTAGAATC
>NW_021451376.1:0-260 GCF_001605985.2 Dendrobium catenatum
TGAAATAATACCTTGACTGCCGGATCCAAAATTTCTGCTAAAATCCCGGTTGGAATCCTCGTATCCGTCGAGAAGCCGTTCAAGTTCGCGAATCCCGCCTGAAATCCCGCTGAAGCCGCTGGACTCGCATCTCGTCCCGGGATTTCTGCTTGAAACCCGCGACCTCTCCTCGATCGAGCGCCCAAGACTTCGTTAAATACCGACTGAAGGCTCTTCTTCGGGTGCTGCTCTTCCTTCCGCTCGCTCCCACAACTCTCTTC
>NW_021451377.1:0-208 GCF_001605985.2 Dendrobium catenatum
TTTTTATTCTATTTTTTTAGTCAAAGTTTTGTATTTGGTGGATGCTCACTTGGTGGATGCTAAACTTAGTGATCGTACACATGCACATAAGGGAGTAAGAAACTTAAAAGGTATTTTTTTCCAAACTAATCATATTGTACGATCCATATCAAACTGGTCAATCTATTATTCAAAAAATTATTATAATAACTAATTGGTATAATTACTA
>NW_021451378.1:0-317 GCF_001605985.2 Dendrobium catenatum
ATTACTTATTTTAAACCGATGCCCGAAGACCCATACACGCCTTTCTCTGACGTGGTGGGGGATAAAGACTACGGCTGTGGTATCCCATGACATCAATCGTGTACGCTTTTCTCTAGCGTGGCGGGAGGCTTAGACTCCTGAAATTTCCCCTAAACGGGGGAGATTCTGGGAGGCTGCCGAAAATTCTGGTAGACAGAGGATTTCATTTGGACTTAATTTGGATTCAAATTACAATTAGCATGGGACCTAAAACTAAATGAATTTGGATCTAATTTGAACGAAATTAAGCAATTATAAGAGACTTAAAACCAAATATT
>NW_021451379.1:0-320 GCF_001605985.2 Dendrobium catenatum
CCCCCCCATTAATTCTTCATTAAGGAATTAATTCCTCCCTCATTGGAATTCAAATTCCCCCCCCCAAAATTCCCCAAAGCTGAAATTATTCTCAGTTTTTGTTATTGTTTTCTATACACATCTCCCCTCACCCCACCTCCACCGCCGGCCTCCCAATCCATCATTCAACCCGCCGCCCCATCCCTCCTCCTTGGAGATCCAGTTGCGGCGACCACCCTTTGACCTCTCCAAGGATGCATGGAGGTTCCCGAGTGGAATTTCGGGTTTGAATACGACAACCACGGACGAGTGAACATCCTTCGATCTCCCTTCTTCGACGT
>NW_021451380.1:0-442 GCF_001605985.2 Dendrobium catenatum
GCGCAACGATAGTCTTACTAGTTGGGTCGGGTTGACCCGAACCCGAAGCGGGTCGGGTTGACCCGAACCCGAAGCGGGTCGGGTTCATATCCGAAAAACAAACCTGTTTTTAAAAACGGGTCATGTCGAATAGTGTTGGGTTTGTTCTGGAACCCGAACCCGACCCTTGAGCCAATTTTAATAGCCCTCATGCTAGGATAAAAAATTTATGTGTATCGAAAGGAAGGAAACTCATGTATTAAATAGGTCATGATGATGTCGTTGAGCTGAAAGAGGTTCTTGGAAATTTCGTGCAGGAGGACGAGGTTCGCATGAGGACGAGCTTTACCTAAGGGGTGAGGTTCAAGCTCTTTGTTTGAGAATAAGGTTGAGCTCTTCGCATGCAATGAAGTTTTGAGCGTAAGTAATTATGCGAGATTATGAACAATAGAGATTTAAAATT
>NW_021451381.1:0-207 GCF_001605985.2 Dendrobium catenatum
AAAATTTAAACAGTAATTCAGAATTGAACGGGATGGTAAGTGTAAGTAAAAAAAGGTAAGAAATATGTGTGCAAACAAGTCAATAATAGGATAAGAAAGTATGCGAGGGTTGACAGTCCGGGATAAAGTAATCTTGGCAGTCATATATCGTAGATATGCTGCTTGATCGGCCGCCTTAGCAAAATGAGGGTCAAGATTGTCCCTCGA
>NW_021451382.1:0-226 GCF_001605985.2 Dendrobium catenatum
CGCATCAATCACATGGAACTTAGCTTCTGTGTGAAGCTCTCAAAATACAAGAGGGAGTATAAATGATTCAAAGGTCTTCTGCCTTTTCTCGTTGAAACCATGCACCATCAGCTTATCTGGCCCGAGGTGTTCCACATCAAGTCAGAGGGTTCTCAGTACTTTCAAGCTTATCAGATTTACGGAGGATCCAGGATCGATCAGGATTTGACTAATGATCAGCTTATCG
>NW_021451383.1:0-314 GCF_001605985.2 Dendrobium catenatum
AAAGAGGTGCCACGAATGTCAAATCCACGGTGATGTTTTACATCAGCCTCCAAATCCACTACACCCAACAATAGCATCCTGGCCTTTTGAATGCTGGGGTACTAATATTATCAGACCGATAGATCCACCATCTTCAGCGGGGCATCGATTTATTCTAGCAGCGACAAACTTCTTTTCCAAGTGAGCAGAAGCAGCTCCGTTCAGATAAGTCACATCCGAGCATGTGATCAATTTCTTTACCCACAATGTTGTTTACAGATTTGGTGTGCCACGTCCCATAATCTCAGACAATGGTACTGCATTCAAAAGTACAA
>NW_021451384.1:0-599 GCF_001605985.2 Dendrobium catenatum
ATGTAATAATAAGTGGCACTTTCCATATGGACTTTCAGTTTGAGCATTTAATTTGATTGATTTATTTAATTGATTGTGCAGTAGAACTACCTATTTTTATAGTCTTTTTACCTGCATGCCGATTTTGATTTGACCTGGAGTTCGATCGTAGGCTCTTAAGGACTTAATAAAATTTTTCTACTTAAATCAAATTAAAAATTTTAAGCTCACATAGAAATTCTAACGTTTTAAGAAATAATCCCGGGACCGCCGGGAGTCCTCATTTCGTAGCATTCATTCAAATTCAATTTTTAATCGAGTCGATTAGCATGCATCATATTAGCAACTAATTTAAAAACTCTTTAAATCTTTAATTACATTAGCTTAAGCATCAAACCCAGCATAAGTTAAGGGGCCAATTAGGATCCGCTCTAGATGTCGGCCCCGCTCTCAAAAACTTTTCTTAAACAACGTCCTTACCCATTCTAACATTAAATGACTTGATACATGATTTTAAGGCGCCTAGGTGGTTTAGCTGGCTCCCCAATCCAGGCCGGGGTAAGACTAGATTCGCATTGCATTAACTAGGTTCGGGTCAACTTTTAGTGCCCAATTTAGAC
>NW_021451385.1:0-378 GCF_001605985.2 Dendrobium catenatum
GGATTTGGGGAGTTTAAAATTTTTGGAGAGCAACTTGCACAAGATTTTAGAGAGCAACATATGTTGATTAGTGGATCTCTCCCCCTCCTCCTTTCTCCATTTTATTCAAAGCATTTTATTTTTATTACTTGCTCTAATTAGTCAATTAAAATGCTCCTGAATTTAAATTGCTCACAAATAATTTTTATATTTTAAATAACTTTTGAATTTTATACAATTAATCAATCAATTAATTTTGATTAATTAACATTCAAAATTTGATTGCTCCCCAATTTTAATTTTTTTTAGAGATCCGTGCTTTTTTCCAAAATTCGCTAAGTCCCAAATTTTCAAAAAAATTTTGACAGTCTCCCGGCGTCACCTCCCCACCGAGGGAGA
>NW_021451386.1:0-232 GCF_001605985.2 Dendrobium catenatum
ATTCTAGCCCGCAACAGTTTGGCGCCGTCTGTGGGAACACAATCCCACAATATTAATCATTACGTCAATGGCCAACAGGCATAGCAATCGCCACCAGGGAGCCTCTCGCTCCAATTCTTACCAGTCCAGAAATCAGTCCCTGAATCAGGGACGTCAGGCATCCGCCTCTTTTCACCCCGGTGGGAGAAATCCTGCTAGAGAAGGGACATCAGGACCATCTATTGAAGATCGC
>NW_021451387.1:0-315 GCF_001605985.2 Dendrobium catenatum
GATGGGTACATTCTTCTTGTTCTTTGTTGAGTTTGACAGCGCATCGCCATCCTAGGTCATCTGTCATCATGTACCCGAATTCATCGGGTAGATCTTCTAAGACATTCTTGATATGAGTTAGGATGTTTGCTCCTTCTCCTTCTGAGATGCTGCAAATAGCGTCGGATGGATCTTCGTCCAGGTCTACAGAAAGAACATCGTAGTCATCCGGGAGTTCTAAGTTGTTTATTATGGCTGCTCTAGCCATATTGCCTCTTCGACTTTTGCATTCTCTTGCAAAATGGCCTTCGTCTCCACAAATATAGCATCTGCATT
>NW_021451388.1:0-326 GCF_001605985.2 Dendrobium catenatum
ACTGCTGATTATAAAACTGAGGAGGCGATCTTTCTGTCTGAACTTTTATTGGTTGTTTTCCCTTATCCACAGCTGACACCGTCCCAGATTTCTTTTCAAAGACCTTCTGGGGTTTCAGCTTCTTAGGGTCTGAAGAGGACTGATCAACAAGAAAGGAGAGCTGTGAAGCTTCTTCTTGTAGACTGGAGGCCTTATTGAGCAATTTTTCAAATGTCTTAATGGTAAAACCCTTCAAAAGAAAGGCTACACGTCCATGAATGTTTTTAAGTAGAATCTCAATTACATGTTGCTCCTGCAATTGAGGTTCGCATTTCATGCTCAAATTC
>NW_021451389.1:0-229 GCF_001605985.2 Dendrobium catenatum
GGCTTGGATTGGGGCAAAATCAGTGGCTCTACACTCCCTATCCTAAACATCATCAGCACTCCAAAAATCACACCCTAAATCCCATTGGATAGGTCCATATCCCTTTTTGAATTTAAGGATCAAACCATGACCCTTAAACTTAAAAATTAGGTAGAATCCCCTTGAACAACATAAAACAGGGAGATAAAATTCGGACATGTCAAAAACATGTCCAATTTCAATCTCCCAA
>NW_021451390.1:0-261 GCF_001605985.2 Dendrobium catenatum
CTGTTTATAAGGTAACATCTTTATAAACTTTTTCAATGCTATGTGAAACTCTTCAGTGCATTGTGATATTGATATGTAATGTGCAAATGCTCTTATATTTGATATAATTTTAGGGAAAATTACTAGAGGGACAAAATGTAGCGATCAAAAGGCTGTCTACAAGATCAGGGCAAGGATTCGAGGAGTTCAAGAATGAAATTTTATTAATTGCTAAACTTCAACATAGGAATTTAGTAAGGTTATTAGGATGTTGTATTCATG
>NW_021451391.1:0-376 GCF_001605985.2 Dendrobium catenatum
GAGAATAAGATTGAGTTTAGTGATCATAGCATCGTAAATGAAAATAGATATTTTTTATTTTTATCAATGTATTAGTAAAATCAAAGTTAAAAAGAATTTAAAGAAAATGAAGTGTGAAAAAATTATTCGTCTTCATGATATTTCAAGAAGTGTGAAAATGCCTAGGAGATGAAAGAATTTTTTGGCTAAAAAAAATTTCATATGAGTGGATAAAGAGTATGTTAATTCATATTTTTAAGAATAAAGCTGATGCACAAGATTGTACAAATTATAGAATATTTAAGTTAATGTGTCATACTTTAAAAATTTTTTATAGAGTTATTGAACTTAGGTTACGACGTGATACTAATGTTTCTCAAAATCAATTTGGATTCAT
>NW_021451392.1:0-426 GCF_001605985.2 Dendrobium catenatum
ACCACTAATTATCATATACTGTCAAGAACGAACTAGTGAGAAAAGCATGTTTCATTTGTAGGATTTGAACAAGAAAAATTTACAAACTAACTAATAGTCACTTGAAAGGGATAAGTTCAACATTTCTCATATCTATGAGAATAATTTTAGTAAGTATTTCTGTGAAAGAGAATGAATATCAGCACTTATAAGATCCACAAGAACAGTTCCAGCAAGTATATCCATGAAAGAGGAAAAATTTCAGTAAATGACCCTATGCAAATGAAGAGATTTCAAGATTTTATAACCCATCAATAGTAACTTCAATGTCCCATGATTTATCAAAGTGACTGCCATAGAAGATCCTCTAATGCATAGGAAATAAAATCTCAATATTTTGTGTTTCATCAAGGTAGTTTTGAGACTATGTAATTCGCTATAAGGAAT
>NW_021451393.1:0-319 GCF_001605985.2 Dendrobium catenatum
TTAGGCTTAACAACCTAATTACTGGACTCAACAATCAGTAACCAGTAATCATACACAAATGGTCAATAAACTCTATCATTTATATACTCATTAGATATAAAATCAATTTTATCTTTCTCAATTCTGAAAATCTATATATCTGTCATATTCATAACCATATCATATAGTGTCTATGCTACGCATATATATTATGTAAATAATGTGATTAATATATATCTGTTGCGTCCAGGAATATTCGTGACGATAGAGACAAATAAAGTTTAGCGACTTAGCATTGTACGAATATCCAGCACGCAAGCAAAAAGATAGATATTAAGAC
>NW_021451394.1:0-312 GCF_001605985.2 Dendrobium catenatum
CATGAGTCAGCATCTAAATTTTTTGCACAGAAATGCGATAAACTTGTGGTTGATGAAGAGTCATCTCTCAATCAGATTTCTGAGACTATTCGGCACTTATCTGTTCAAACTACAAATCTAGACATCTTAAGAAAGATTGAAAAGTTTAAACATTTGCATTCTCTTTTCTTGTTCTATGAAGATTCTAATCAGGATCTTGGTAGTGCACTTATTGAAATATGTGAAGCATCAAGATGCTTGCGCTTATTATACATACAGACTGATGAACTGAAAATGATACCTGAGGAGATTAGATATTTGAAACATCTTCGG
>NW_021451395.1:0-259 GCF_001605985.2 Dendrobium catenatum
AAACCATCAGGGCCAGCCACAGAATTACAATTCATATAAAAATAGTAGTTTTAAATTCCTCAAAAGACAATTCATATTATAATAATGCTTTTCTCTTATGTTAAGTGATTTTTTAAAATTATTCAACATTAATAATAAGTGCGCTATAACTTTCTTCTTTACAGCTTCAAGACCCTCAATCACAGGATTATAAAATATGATTGTTAATTTTTTCTCTTTGGGATAAAAATATTAAAATATAATTCATTTAAAATTAGAT
>NW_021451396.1:0-341 GCF_001605985.2 Dendrobium catenatum
AGAATTACCACAAACAGAGTTAATAATCAAGGACAAGCGTAATGAGGGATCTTGATGTGACAAAAAACTTTAAACATTATAATTACAAGATAGATTTGTTTAAGCAAGCTTAAAAAAGATCTTAATTTTATAAACAATTTTTTACTTTGAGATAGATTTTTTATTAGAAAAGAAAACTATGCCACTAAAATAGGTTAGAGAAGGAGACACAATCATAAAATATTTCTACCATCTAAGAGATTAGGAGATGAAAAATACATTGACTACAAATTTTCAAAAGTAAGGATAAGGAATATAATATCATATCAGCGATGATTTTGAAGACTATGTAAAAAGAAAGA
>NW_021451397.1:0-218 GCF_001605985.2 Dendrobium catenatum
CCGGGTCGGTAGAATACAGGTCTTTAATGGCTTCAAAACCAACTAATTTCGACTGAACTGTTTGCAGTAAAGTGTAACGCCGACTAAGGGCATCGGCTGCCTGGTTTTCCTTCCCAGCCTTGTGTTTGAGCAAGAATTGAAATGCCGCCAAGAATTCTGACCACGTGGCATGCCGCCCTCGTAGTTTCTTCTGGCATTCTAAAAATTTCAAGGCGGCG
>NW_021451398.1:0-316 GCF_001605985.2 Dendrobium catenatum
GAAAATCATCCTTGCTGCATTATGTGTGTGCATTGTCCCTGCTCTTAGTTGCTTATGTGTCATGTCATCACCACTATTGTGATTCTTGGATTCCCTCACTTTTTTAGTGGTTTTCAACTTTGCTCACCTCACCCACTTTTTTTGCAATCATGGAACTTGCGTTGTTGTTGTTGTTGTATGGAACTTGCGTGATTGCGGAATTTGTTCATGTTTTTCACCCATCACTTTTTGTTGCAAAACTTGAAATATTTTTTTGCATCTTTTGTTGATATATTTGACAATCTTTATAACGTTCTCTAATTATTAAAATTTCTCT
>NW_021451399.1:0-304 GCF_001605985.2 Dendrobium catenatum
TGTTACACTTGGAGATAACACCACAAGGAAGGTGGTTGGGACAGGTATCATTGGAAGTTTAAAGAATTTTTTCATAGACAATGTATTACTGGTTAAAGGGTTAAAACATAATTTATTAAGTATAAGTCAGCTATGCAATAAAGGTTACTGTGTAAAATTTTTTCCTACTAGCTGCATATTAAGTATAAATGGTAAAGATGTTTTGAATGGAAAAAGGGTAAATAATGTTTATATGCTAGATTTAATTTGCATTCAAACTCCTACTATTTTTTGTTTGAAAACTGTATCTGATGAGTCATGGCTT
>NW_021451400.1:0-1593 GCF_001605985.2 Dendrobium catenatum
GGTTGCACTGTTTCTTTGTGAATCATTAGGAAACAGTTGATTGTCTCTGCAGAGAAGGTTTTCATCTTCTGCCAGCTCTCTCTCTCTCTCCCTCTCCTTGACGAAAAGAGCTTCTTCTTTCGTCCGTTTCTGTCTGATTCATGAGGAAACAGGGGGGAGTAAGATGTAAGGTGGAATTTTTTTAAAAACATTTTCTTCCTATGAAAATGGATAATTTCCTTCTTACCTCTATTCCCCCAAGCTCATAGGACCGAAATTTTTTTTATCACAGCCTAAGCGAGTTCTTTGTTGTTCAAATTAGTTTTTAGTTTAAGGTAAGCATTAAATTGCAAACTATCTGTCTTCGAAAAATTATTTTATCCATCCACTATTAAATTGTTTGGATCTATACAGGATTGCACTAAATTTTAATAATTTCTGTTTGATTAAATTCTGAAAATTATTTGGATTAAGAATTGTTAAATTTAATTAAACTCAGAGAAAGTATTTGATTAGTTATTTCAAAATTTAAGGATTTATATAATTATGAACGTGGATCTGAAGTGAGTCCAAACCATGCTATTCTCTTTTACTGGGTATACCAAAAGGAGTCTCTTGAATGAAGTTCAGAGGTATGCAGCCAAATATATGAATAGCAATCAAGTTAATAATTGTAGTTTGAGAAATTTGAAGTAAACAACTGCAATTGAAGTTGCAATAACTGCAGCTTATTTTGAGCATTATAATGAAATTAATAACTTTAGTTTAATATATAACTTTATCAAACACTGTGGAAAGTTATGCATTTTGATTTTTCAAACCAAAGAAAAAAAATCTTAGTCAGAACATCAAGAATAACTTCAAGCTTATAAGTTTTAGTAGTTTGGGATTGGTTCACTTTGAAGCAAGCTTTGACTGCCTTATGCATAGTGTTATAAAATCTAAATTAAAGCTATTTGAGATTTGTCATTTTGTTAAAAGTTAATTGTTATACATAACAAAGTTTTTTTTTTTTGGTAATTAATTGTTCCTTTTTGCTGAGGAAAAAATTGTCAAAATAAATTTAGGCCCCCACTGACAAAATTTGCTAGCTCCAACATTGTTAATATCTAAGTTTTTATTTTTTTTCGCAACATAGATCTAAGTTATTTTTTAAATCATGAACTTTTTAATGGCTTTTTTTTTAAACTATGTTTGTATTTTAATGTGATGCGTATGCATTTGATATGTTTTTGTAGTAAATAAATTACTAAATAAGAGGTCTTGGATTTTTTGGGTTAATAATAATTGATCAGAATTATTAACTAAGAGGTCTCGCCGTCTTGGGTTTGATTACTAACTAAGAATTATTGGATTTGAAGCTTGCATATGTAATACGTGTATTCGGCTATTCACTTTAATGGTTCAAATGTCCAAAATAATAATGATTTTCAAAACAAAAGGCGAAAATGGGCACCATCTATGGTTGCGACTTGCGAGTAAGGGTAATTTGATACTTGAATGTTCTATAAAATGTAGTTGACACCCTTTAGGGTTTTTTCTCTACACGTCGACGTAAGGTAGAAGGTAGGGGTGTAAGTGAGCCGAGCTAGCTCGCGAGCCGGCTCGAGCTCG
>NW_021451401.1:0-229 GCF_001605985.2 Dendrobium catenatum
AAATGGTAAAAATGTGTTGAATGGAAAAAGGGTAAATAATGTTTATATGCTAGATTTAAATTGCATTCATACTCCTACTGGCTTTTGTTTAAAAACTATTTCTGATGAGTCATGGCTTTGGCATAGGAGACTTTGCCATTCTAGCATGAAAAACATTAGAAATATTACCCAAAAGAATTTAGTGAGAGGTATACCAAAACTAGACTTTAATAAGGACCACATTTGTGAT
>NW_021451402.1:0-216 GCF_001605985.2 Dendrobium catenatum
TATCAATGATCAATAGAGGATATCGCCAAATCTTTTTTAAAGGAAAGCCCGTCGGCCCACCATCCTATACAAGTCAAATAAATCTCCAACCAACGGTTCAACCAGTCTTCACTTGTCTTTCAGTAACCATAACAATAATTCAATCATATAATCACATCTGTATGCTTATTCAATCATTTGAATCATCAATTCAGAAAATCAGAGATCGTACGAGAA
>NW_021451403.1:0-275 GCF_001605985.2 Dendrobium catenatum
GAGCGGAGGCCGGGGCCGAATTTTCGGAGCCCACAAATTTCTGAGATGTATGTACCACATACCACTGACGGGTAGATGCAGAAAGACTTCAGTAAGTGCAGTATCCTGAAGTCAATTTCAATATATGGAGTACATCTACCTGCCCACCTATAACACTAGCGGATATACTATACGAGATCAAATACCACAATAAAATACATGAAGAATACGACAAGTGCAATCTCTTATGACCAGAGGCAGGAGATTAGTTAGTGCACTATGATCCGCCTACAGAA
>NW_021451404.1:0-398 GCF_001605985.2 Dendrobium catenatum
ATCATTCATCATATTCTCAACGGGCTTCCTCCGGCGTATCAATCGTTTAAAACGACCATACGAACAATGACGCAATCTTTAAGTCTCGACCAACTCTACTCGCTTCTCATTAGCGAAGAGATTCACATTGCGTCTGATACGGCTCGATTTGCCCAGCACAACTCGGCGGACACTGCTCTGTTTTCCGCTCGAGGCAGAGGTCGACGCGGCAAGAATCGGCCTACAGGTTCAAGAACTCCTTCCTCGCAGTCGCCAACAATCTGTCAAATCTGTCTCAAACGTGGCCACACTGCAGCGGAGTGTTGGCACCGGCTAAATGCCCAGTATGTGCCGGCAGCTCAGTCTCAAACTAACAAAGCCCTTGCAGCCACGCACAACCAGCCATCGACCGAGTGGTA
>NW_021451405.1:0-326 GCF_001605985.2 Dendrobium catenatum
TCTGTACGATATCCAAGACCATCATTAGTAGAAAGGACACAATTAGCTAGAAAGATATGTCTCATTTTGTTCAGATTTGATAATTATTTCCATTTTTTTAATTATTAAAAAAATTCTATTAAAGATTAATTCACTTAGTTATATATATAAATATATATTAGAAAAATTGGTCCAAAAAAAAAAGTTTAAATCATCTTTGATAAATTATAACTGAGCTTAAATTTATCTGAAAAGGTTTTAATTAAACCTTTATGTATTTAACTTATGATATTTACCTGCATTTTAATACTTTTATTTGTCATGAATAGTTAGTGTTAAAATCAAAT
>NW_021451406.1:0-372 GCF_001605985.2 Dendrobium catenatum
TTAAATAATAATTGATTTAGGATATATCAAAACCACAATTTCTAATACACACACTTAGAATTGTTTGTTAGGACAACCGACTTTAGCTTTAGGTTAGGCCGGTGTTTATTTCCTTACTGCATTGTGACGGGATTTTTCTCGAGTTTCACTGCATGCTGGTTGTAAAATTGTTGGTGTGTTTATTTATTTTTTTACTGCACTCTGTGTTGTGATTTGATTGATGATTAGATTACCTATAGGTTAGGAGCAATATAGGTTAGGAGCAATCTGGTTGTTAACAGAATTTTCTGTAGGTGGCCACACTCATGCAGGGCAGTAAAGGGGGCTAATTAATTAATAATTTTATAAAATGCTACAGGTACTTCAGCTGCT
>NW_021451407.1:0-256 GCF_001605985.2 Dendrobium catenatum
CTGATGCAGCATGAGTCTCTCGAAGCCGTGTATAATCTTCCTGTAAAAGTATAATATAAATATATATAGTTAAACTAAAACTTAGAAAATATTAAACATATATAAAAATATACTTACATAGGCTTTTCTTGATCTCTCATCAATCCACTGTTGATCCTCCTGTCGCTTATGAGTGCGACAATGCAATTCAACATAGATTAAAGAATAATTTTAAAAAACATTTAAAATTCATTACCAAACGACGCATGTGCTCAGT
>NW_021451408.1:0-204 GCF_001605985.2 Dendrobium catenatum
TGTTCTACTGCTAATCGATATGCCATTCATCATTCAGGCGGGATTTTTTATAACAAACTTGTAACAATAGCAGAATTAATTCCGGAATAATTCACTAACATTTGGCAGAGGCAGGAACATTTCTGTAAGTTTTTATGTAAGTTTTTTTAACAAATCTGTAACAATAACAGAGGCAGGAACATTTCTAACTGAGTAAGGTGGCTC
>NW_021451409.1:0-397 GCF_001605985.2 Dendrobium catenatum
GCGTGGTGGGGACGGTCCTCGACCTCGACCCCGACACTGACACCGCCGACGACTGCTACGCAAAGGTATGATGTCCAAATCCCATTCTCGACGTTTGCAGCGGACCAGGGAACCACCTATACACGCTCTTGTAGCACGGTAGGAGGGAGCCCGGTGCGAAGCATACAACAAGGTGGGGAAGCCCTATACAAGCTCTTGTAGCGTGGTGGGGAGAGCTACTACTATTCTGCTGTACGGGTACTGCTGAAGGCCCCATACACGCTCTTGTAGCGTGGTGGGATGAAAATTACTACGGTCGCGGTGTCTAAGGACACCTACCATACACGCTCTAGTGGCGTGGTGGGAAGGCCCAGCTCCCTTATTTTCCCCCAAACGGGGGATATGCCGGGGTGCTGCC
>NW_021451410.1:0-4199 GCF_001605985.2 Dendrobium catenatum
CCCTTTTCTGGGCTTACCACTGCCCCCTCTGGCCGACGTCTCTCTAACGAGAACCGGCTAAGTTTCGAGAAATCCGGAAAACTGAAAGGCCAGAAAAACGAGGAAATTCGAATGGACAGAAGGACGAAAAACCTTGGGTCGGCCAGATGTGGGGCTAAGTGAGGATCGAATCAGAGCTGGTCCAATGGGAAGCATAAGGCGATTTGGTATAGTTGTATATATCAGCAGAGGATGAAGAAATACGCAAGGTCGAAAAATTAAGAGTATATATTGAGCGGTGGTGGATTTTTACGGCGTACCGGGTTCCGTGGTGGACATCTCTGAATAAGAACATGCGTGATTTTAGAACGGTTCTTGTGTGTATCCACGCGTGCTTTGTCTACGTAGCAGGTGAATATATGCTACAGTACATACTACTACTCCATCGCCAAGGTTTTTTGGACTTGGGCCGCGGGTAAGTTGTTGCCACGTGACCTATACATTTGGGTGGCGACAGATTCTTTTCGGTGCTATTTTGTTCTAAATGATCGTAATTGCGGTTTGTTCCACAGTCAAATCGAATTTTGACACCCGTAAATTAAGGCCTGGTCCTTTGAGTGTGGTTGTTAGCATTTTTCTGCTGAACTGAGGTTTCAATTGTTGTCTCATATACTTTGACATCTAATTCATAGCCCTGTTAGTGACTGATGCGACCTAAATGGTCTTAAGGTCAACTGCAGTCTGGGATTAGCCATTCTTCAATAGGCGCTCGAGTATGTCCTATAAAGATCCACAGGAGTAGATAGTGAGAAAGCTTTGCCATCTCGTATGGCTCTGCGTAAGATATGGAGATGGTGAAGGATGTAAAATTGAGACGTGGTATCATATATACCTAGCGATCAAATATTAATGAAACTCTATAATATCAATATCAAATACTATTGGCACTGCATTTAATAAATACTGCTAATTGTAATTTATCAGTTAAAAATACGTTTATTGTATAAAAATTTTATAAATGTAATAGGTTCATTTTTGAATAATAATATATTTGTTTGCGGACTTAAATTCACGTGGCTGAATTACGTCTTTAGGACTGAGTGGCGAGTTTTCTTTAATACTAACGTCGTTATTTCATGGATTTGCTATCCGGCCTCAATCAGTTTGCGTTGAGTTCGAGACACTGATTGCTTACCTAGTTGGAAACGCACATGAGAGACGGGATCAAGATTGCAGGCACTTTTTTACTGTATGGCGCGGAACCGTGCCCACCGGTATCTGCTGTCAGGGAGAACACCAGAGGTCATCTGACGGGTCTTGGCTGTGTGTGTCATTCAAGATCTGCCTTGTTTCGACGGTGAGAACTATTCTCTATCACGACATTTTGAGTCGGGTGTTTTACATATTATGTATTTTCGGACGCCATTATTGTTCCGGCTCTCCCCAGGTTCACTTTCTTTTGTTTAACAAATACGGCTGTTTGTACTCTATTGGAGCATTTACGATGGGACCTATGCTTTGTGCGAGGCCCTTCACCCAGTCTGCTTGTGGTCTGTCTTCTTGTGCCTTTGCATTCGCTGTGATGAGTCTGCGAAGTTCGTTCGGGTGTCGCGGTTCTGGTTTGGGGCTGTTGGGTTTATCCTCTGCCGTTGGTTGTCAGGTGATGGTCTAGACAGAATTTTTCGGGTTTCTAGATATGGTTTGGTAGATACTGCAGCCTTATGATGATCTGATGAAGGCGAGGGGCCTCAGGTGGATGTCCGGCCAGAGAGGCGAGGGCTTTAGGTGGTGGTCCGACGAAGGCGAGGTGCCAACAAGGCGAGGTGGTTCGGCCGAAGGCGAGGCTCAAGTGGGTGGCTCCGAAGAGGTGAGGGCCTCCGACAGTGGTCTGGCGAAGGCGAGTGGGCCGTTGTAGGTTGTCGGTCTGGCGAAGGCGAGGGCCTCAGGTGGTGGCCCGATCGAGGGGATGCGCTTCCGGGCGATGGTCCGGCGAAGGTGAGCGGGCTCAGGTGGTTCGGCCGGTGAGACTCTGCAGTGGTCGACGAAACTTCGGCGATGGTCGCATGGAGGAGCTCCCTTCTATTCTCTATTTTCTTCTCTCTTCTGCTTGGGTCCCTTTCAAAAGAATGAGGTGTCTATTTATAGATTTCTGAAGTGAACATTGGCCTGTAATAGGTGAGAGATCATGGGTAAAATGGGAGTGATTGGATGGAACGGTTGATATTGAATCTTAATTCATGGACCGTTCATTTATGTGACATTGGAGGCCTTAAATGATGTCGGGAAATTCACTGATCTTTAGGGCTCGTATGGAATTTGTCTCATCGAGCCGCTCATTTGACTATAAGCTCATCATAATTTTGAAATTTTTTCGGTAATCAAACAGTTGTACGAGAGCTCCAACAGGCGCGTTCACGGTCCCAGTGATGTTGGACACATTTGCTCAGAATTGAGCGACAAGTTGGGTATCGATTGCGGTTGTATTTCCGAGCAGTACGCTCAATTGACTATAATTAACGTGGGAAACGGCAGTCAGGTGATCCAGATTATTAATTTTGAGTTTCCCGCGGGCTTATTTTTTCATCGAGATAGTGCCCAATCAAAATAATTTTTTGATGACATCGTCAGATATTTTATTATATATTATACGAAATAAAAATAATATATAATTTATACAATTAAAAAAATTATAATCAATTAATAGAATATAAATATAGATGACATTTAATAAATTTTAAATATAATTTAAAATATACACACACACACAATATACTAAATCATTTAGAATTAACATATTTATTTATTAATAGAAATATATTATAGAATAATATTTTATATAAATATACTTTATAATAAAATTATATATTATTCTTATACATATACAATTGTAAAATTTATAATATATCATTCCCAAATTTTCAGCCAATGCACAAGCAAACTGCCAGTCGCACATTATCTCAAATTCATATTTTCAAACTTCATAGTTAGAACACATTTTAAAGTCTCACATCCATAACGAGTTTGAGAAGTTGTCTTTAGCATTTATATAGTGTAGAGTACACAGCTTTTTACCTAAATACATTATATGAGATATCTTGATGATACATGTATAATTAATGGTGTAATTAATCATTCATATTTTAATAAAAAATTTAAAATTTTAAAAGATAATAAACTAAATATATGTTTAAGAATTTAATTAAAAACAAAAAAAAAAATAGAACGCACTAGTCCTTCCACCATCCATATTCTTTTACTCAGGTTTAATCTCGTAGATTTTGTCGATTCAAATCTCCCGGTTCCGATCGAGTCGTATTTTGTAAGTTTGGATCGACAATAGGCCCCCAACCGCTCCAAAGGTTAAAAGGACGAGACAATTCCAGTTTTTCAAAAACAATGGAATTGACATAAGCTGATTTAAATTCTCCCATGTATCGCGTCTCCCATATCTTTGGGCCAATTTTAATAATAGAAAATAAAAAAAACTAAAGACCCCATAAATAAATGTATAAGTTGCCTAGAGAGACTGATGCTTGATACCTTATTTATTCCAAGTACCTCTTTTAAATATAATATCTTTAAGATGTGCAGACTCCTAGTCTACTGCTTGAAGTTATTTATGATGAAATATACCTTCAATGACGGTCTAAAAACTCTCGAACTTATGGCACTCGTGGGACGGCCGGCTTTTTTATTGCTAGGGTTAAATAGCGGCAGACACGCATTTTAGTATAAAAGAATAGAAAAATATTTTGTACTTCAAACTTCCGTTAAGAAGCAGTAAAAAAGCCGTCCCAAACGAAGTCTTACTCAAAACACAGTTATAACTTTCTTAGCTCTTTCATATGCAATCCTAAAGCTCCCAAAACTGACTTGCTTCTTTCGGAATTGATAGAATCGTTGATGGCATAGGAAAGCCTAGCTACAACTATGCCCCAAAAGATGGAATAATTATTACGTACAGTCAAATCCGAACATATCTGAATGTATACCGAGCAATATCGAGTGTCAATACCAAGTTTTTAGGTGACGTGGCGCGTGGTTATTGATCTATAAACGTATTCGATCACCGTACGTAATAATTGCTCCAAAAGATGACATAAAAGATTTCATAGCTATAGTAAGGGTTTCCTTTAGCCAAGAATCATTTTTCATGTGTGCTAGAATATTCATGATATTAAAGTTAGAGATTTTATTATTATACAAAGATCCAATATATA
>NW_021451411.1:0-458 GCF_001605985.2 Dendrobium catenatum
TTATCCTGCGGTGCCATTTGGCGGCGAACCGCCGGTTTGAGGACACGTACCACGTCCTTACTGGCAGTAGATTTTTTGAGAATGGATCCTAGTAATATTTTCGACTAGGCATTTGGCTCTATGTGAGCTGAAGTAAATTTTAATTTGTCCACCCCAGCAAACTGTTACGGAGGGTGGATGGATTTTGCTTTAAGTGTTCGATAGTTGGATTTCAATTTTTAAAAGTTTTTCTGGATTTTTAGATTTGAGATTTTTTTGGATTTTTGGATTTTGGTATTTTTGTGGAGTTTTTAGATTTTTGGATTTTGATGGGTATTTGGGTGACATTATGAAAATATTTAGAATGGACCCCTCCGATTGAGATTTTCATTCAGCACGGCTATCATCAGGGTGTTTGCGGTCATTTCAATTTAAAGCTTGGACCTTGTCGACTCTGTCTAGCTGTCGACAGAGGATCG
>NW_021451412.1:0-202 GCF_001605985.2 Dendrobium catenatum
AAATGTCAATAGGATGCCATAGGAGGACTTATACCTAGAGACGGATTTAATCAGGATTGGCTGCCGTAAGAGCGGACTTAAGCCAGAAAGTCAATAGGATGCCGTAAAAGCGGACTTAGACCTAAAGACTGATTTAATCAGATTTGGCTGCCGTAAGAGCGAACATAAGCCAGAAAGTCGATAGGATGCCGTAAAAGCGGAC
>NW_021451413.1:0-202 GCF_001605985.2 Dendrobium catenatum
TCTTCTCCTTTCTACAACTCAAAAGTTGTATGAAAGTCTTATTCACTTAATTCATATTGAGTGAATCAATCTTATTCCAAGTAATCTATTTGTTGAATAAAATCAATAAGTAGTTCAATAAAAAATCATTTATTTGTTGAACCAAACTCAACAAATAATTTCATTTTAAGCAAGGGAGTCAAAATCCTAGATTTTCTTTCAT
>NW_021451414.1:0-220 GCF_001605985.2 Dendrobium catenatum
AACCCTTAATTTTTCATTTATGCAATTTTGTGTCCGTGAGGCTTACGCCTCAGACCGCCTTGAGGCTTACGCCTCGAGGCTTAATTACGCAATTTTAAACCTTGGTCACAACCTCTCAAGCATTAAATCAATGCAATGTGCAGCACAATGAGTCCAGTAATGGTGAGGCCTCTTCTCCATTAACATTCTCCCTGCAGCTTTATATGCACTTGCATTATTA
>NW_021451415.1:0-233 GCF_001605985.2 Dendrobium catenatum
TAAAGAAAACACATGCTAGCATGAAATTAGAATTTTTGAATCTACAAAAAGAGCATGAAATTTTGACTAAAGACCATCAAATGATTGGTTCAAATCACATGACTTTACTTGATGAATTTGATGAGTTAAATAAAAATCATTGTGAATTAGTTGAAAAGCATGATGCATTAAAAGTTTCACACATATCACTTGAATTTGATTTTAAGAAGTCTAAAGAGATGGAGAAAAATTTG
>NW_021451416.1:0-299 GCF_001605985.2 Dendrobium catenatum
GAATGATAAAGTCTCCTATGCCAAAGCCATGACTCATTAAATATAGTTTTTAAACAAAAAATATTAGGAGTTTGAATACAATTCAAGTCTAGCATATAAACATTATTTATCCTTTTACCATTCAAAACACCTTTTCCATTTAGGCTTAATATGCAGCTAGTAGGGAAAATTTTTACACAATATCCTTTATCATATAGCTGGCTTATACTTAATAGGTTATGCTTTAAGCCTTCTACAAATAACACATTATCTATGTAAAAGTTCTTAAGATTTCCAATCATACTTAATCCAACCATCTT
>NW_021451417.1:0-205 GCF_001605985.2 Dendrobium catenatum
TTTAAGGCAAAGAATTGCTCATAGAAGTCTCCTCCCATACCGGTTTGAAAACGTTCCAGTCAGCACTCCTTGAACTCCTAGCTCTTGATGGGTTGCCTCATGTCCCGCCATTGGTACCTTCCAAAACTTCGATCTTCTTCCCGACAATCTTTCTTTCCAAGATTTACAAGAAGATCTTCTTGCGGATGAAATTTCTTTGCAGAAA
>NW_021451418.1:0-285 GCF_001605985.2 Dendrobium catenatum
TATTTATTCAAATTTAACATCTGATTTTGTCACAATGAAATAATCTAGAATTCCCTTTTACTTACTAAATGATATATCATTACATGTACATAAGTTAGCATTACAAGCAAAACTTTGAAAAATTTACCATTTCGCCTACAGTTTATAATCGAGTTGAGCCGAGATGAGCACATTATATATTAGATTGGTTTATTTTTAGTATGATATGAAAGGATTATATTAAGGGGCTGTTTAGTTGGACTTTTAGTTGTTTGATTTGATGAAAAGCAAATTCAAAGCAAAGTA
>NW_021451419.1:0-974 GCF_001605985.2 Dendrobium catenatum
ACCAAAGAGATCTTCTTCTTTGGTGAACTTCCCTCAAGAAAAGCCTTGAATCCGATGGTACTAAGATGCGAGTACGCCGGAGCAACCGTGTGGATCCCCCACCACACTCTCTTGAGTTCCTCCCCCTCACAGGATCTTCTCCCTCTCAAACTCCACCTTTTCCTCTCTCCCTTTCAAGCTCTCTCTTCAAGTTTCACGCACAAGAATGAAGCTACAATGACTGCCAAAGACACTTACAAAGTGCCTTGTCATAGCTTAAATAGAAGCTCTCAAAACGAGCTCATTAATGCAAGTTGTCGCCACTATCGTCCAGGACGATAGGCATATCATCCTGGCCGATCAGTACAAAATCAGCTCATAAGCCCGGGACGAATTGGGACGATCAGAAGAAAATTGGTTACATCGTCCTGGCCGATATCACGATCCTCCAGGCCAATTAGTTTAAAACCGATTTCAATCGTCCTGATCATCGCACTGAATTCGAGCTGTCCGATGTAGATCGTCCAAGACATCATCCTGGCCGATCAGGAGATCGTCCCGGACGATGTGATCGTATCAATCAACTATTAATGCTTTCCAAAGATACCAGATCAATTTAGGCATAATTGAGTTAAATCGTCCAAGACGATAAGAATATCGTCCTGGCCGATTTCCTAAAACATAGAATTCCTAAACTGATTATGACGGTTGATTCTTTCTGAATTGAGATTATCGTCTTGGCTGATACGAGTATCGTCCAGGCCGATCCGTTAATGACGGTTGCCTTAATGAGGATGCCCTAATCAGGGTTTCTGATTTTGGACATATCGTCTAGGACGATATAAATATCATCCCGGCCAATATTATCAAAAATAGAAATCTTATAGGGAACACAAGGAACTCTTCCAAGTTACAAAAAAACAAATCCCTCACCCAATACAACAGACTAAAGAAAGGAAAAAAGATTACAAACTGACTCAGACCTAGTCTACCTA
>NW_021451420.1:0-365 GCF_001605985.2 Dendrobium catenatum
ACTTCTTAGGGGTGTCAATATTTGACAAGACTTGAAAACCCGACCCAAAAATTTTGGGTTATGGTCAACCAGTTTGATAAATGGGTCAGGTTTGGGTTTAAAATCCTAACTTGATTACAAATTTAGGTCAGGTTTGGGTCAACTTGAAAACCAGACTTCAACCCAAAATCAATCCATTCCTTCGAGGCTTTGACGCCACCTTATGTCCTTCGACGTTGTTCCAATCTCCTTCTATCAGGTCAGAAGCCACGATAGCTCATAGCCTTATCTTCTTCAACGTCGTTCCTGTTGTCGAGTCGAAAGCCACGATAGCTCATTGCCTCATCTCCTTCGACATTGTTCCTTCTGTCGGATCGGAAGTTATG
>NW_021451421.1:0-212 GCF_001605985.2 Dendrobium catenatum
AAATGCTCTGAAATGCTTGCCAATGGGTAAAATCATATATATATTTTTTTGAATCTAGGCACATGCTTCTGAATTGCTTGCCGAGGAAGGGTTGATTCCAGAAGATGGAAATATCGAGGCCAATGAGAAGGTCTTTAAGGTGATCATGGGGCCAGAACATCCAGGGAGGGTACGGACACAGGGTTTTGGGGTCACTCCAAGCAGATATTTTC
>NW_021451422.1:0-1968 GCF_001605985.2 Dendrobium catenatum
TGGAGCTAATTGCATTTTAATATATATAAAATCTTATTTTATTGTCTAGAGCAACGGTGCCAAGTGATTCTGTGCCGCATCGTTGTATGTCATTTTAAAGTTATTGTAGAACAGAGAACTATAGCACTGAGACACCACTCTTTGGCACTTCTCAATGCTGCTGTGATCGAAAGCATAAATTAAGCCGCAGCGCTTCGAGAGTTAAATTTGTATCATTCAAAATAGGATCAAGAATGTATAAGCTAATAACCAATGAGCCCTCACCATTACTCAGTTGTTTATCCTTATTAAGCCTTCATCAATTTTAATAACGCAATCTCTTGCATCAAGCATTCCAACCAATATCATATCTTAAGCTCAGTAAAATACCTTACGCCATGTAGAGTTCCCTTATAGCCATCAAACATTCTGATTGTAGCATATTATTCTTCCTTATCGCCGAGTAAGAGGAGAATGAGAAATTATTCTGTGTGGAGGCTAGACGCCATGTAGAGTTCCCTTATAGCCACGTCAGCGGTACCGAACAGTACCGAGCCGCAGTGCACAACAAAGGGGTGACGTGGTACATTCTGATTGGTTACCTCACTGCATTCGGTGTCCGCACAGAATAATTAATCCTCATCTTGACCCTCCTCAAACTGAAATCATTTTCGCCGGTGAATTTGTCGATAGCGAACCTTTAAATTGGCATTATTTGGATGAATTTGTTGGCTATAACACCCACCGTAGAAAAACTGTTCCTCCAAACAAATGTCGCTTTGATTGCAGCTTCAACACAGCTCCACCTGTTCTTGATTCTTCAACAACTGCACTTTTTATGCGATTCAACTCTATATAGATCATGATGAACAAAAAAATCATCTAAAAATGACGAAATTTTTCATTGAAATATGACAAATTTAATTTGGAAGAACTCCAAATGGACAAATATGCCGCACGCCACAGATTTTATTCTTTTTTTGGTCAGAAATCCTTTTCAACAGACTTGTCGACCTACTGGCAACAAATGTGCCAATTGAAATTACAATTTTTATCCCATCGGGCTTAGCTGGATTGGTGGGCAAGCATGGTTGTAAACCCTCCAACCCATGTTCGATTCTGCTCTCATGCGGCGCGACCTCTTAAGTGAAGAGAAAATAACTGTGAGTCCTGCACCTGTGAGGCTGGTTGCTGGTAAGCTTGCCGAGGAATTAGTTACGCCGATAAGCACCTCATATGAGATGACAGAAAATAAAATAAAACCATTATAGCTTGTTATGATTTTTTCCTCGTATGGTTCGCTTTTTGTTGATAGAAAAAAATTGTATTTCTAATTTCCTACATCTTTTCTATCAAATGTTTATTAAAAACCTTACCAAATAGAAAAAAATATCATATTGTATTACCAACCTATGCAGCATAAATATTTATTATATCAACAATTGACGAGGCAATGGGCCCCCACTGGCCTATTAATATACACAAATAGCATTTAAAGGCCCCAGCCCATTAACATGTACGTACAGCAGTTAAAGCCCACAACAAAATCAGAAAACATATCACCAAACCCGCGAGTCGGGGGATTCGAACTCAGCTCACTTGATTATGTGATTAACGTTAACCACTGGGCCACTATATTTATATTATAATTTAATCTAATATTATATGTGTGTGTTAAATTTTTATTTTTGTACAACTAATGCTAAATTATTTAAAGCTGAAATAAGATAATTATAGATTTATGTCTAATGTAACTAATTGAATATAAAATTTTTTTTTTTATCTAGCACGAATTACTCGATGCAAAATATGGAAACTCCAAAATTAATATTCGAAAGCCATGAACTCGATTTCGAGCAGTCTACAGTCGAACTGAGTCTCAGGAATATAAAACCCAACGACACCAAGTCAACACAATCCGAAGGCCCCAAATGAGTACAAATCAAGGCCCGAAGCGCAATGTTAGGAAGGTTCAAACCCACAATTTGG
>NW_021451423.1:0-205 GCF_001605985.2 Dendrobium catenatum
TAAAAACTTTTCCAAAGAAAGGCTCCCATAGTGCTACCAGAAGTGAATGGCCTGAGAACCAAATAAGGAAGCAGGAGGTTTTCAAAGATTTGGTAGCAGTAAATCTAAGGGAAGCACTTGGGATTTTGAACACTCTCCCTAAAGTTGGATTGTAAACATCAAATAATCCAAGCTTACTTATTAATTTTTTCAACAAAGGCCTTGG
>NW_021451424.1:0-243 GCF_001605985.2 Dendrobium catenatum
ATATGATAGTTTTAAGTGTTAAACATGTAAAAATCCCAATGTTTAATTCATCTGCATTTCTCCAACTAACACATTTTAAGTGGGAAAATTCTGTTTTTTTTTTTTTTTTAATGAATCAGGAACTAAATTAAAATTATATTTGATGATTTTAAAATTCATATTAATTAATTATTTTAAAATATTTGTAATTTTAAGTTTATATTTATTTATATAATATTTAAAATTTAAAATTATGTTATTAAA
>NW_021451425.1:0-235 GCF_001605985.2 Dendrobium catenatum
ATAAAGTGGAAGTATGTTTGCTACAAACAAAATAGAAGAATATTATGCTATTTTTTGGGCTTCAAGTACACTATTTGGTGATCATGTTTACTATCTTGTTTAGTGTTTCTAATTATATAAATAATATTTAAAATATATAGAATAGTGAAACAAAGGACCATCACATCAATAAAATAGTACTATAGAATAGTAAGGCCAATTCTAAAACAAACATTGATTTAACTAAACTTGTTCT
>NW_021451426.1:0-425 GCF_001605985.2 Dendrobium catenatum
TATTATATTGTATTCTATTTATAATTTATATGTTATAGTTGTTGCGATTGCACTCTATTGTATCAATCTTAAGATAACTTCAATCTGTCATAAGTCAAATTTTATTTATAAACATACTTAAAACTATGTTAGAACAATTTGCAAGACTTAGACTTCATTTGAAACGGCTTTCTTATTGCTTCTTAAATCGACTTTTTAGTACAAAAAAATAATATTTTTGTACTAAAAAAACTACTTTAAAAAATAATAAGAAAGCCGTACCAAACAAATCCTTAGGCTTCATTTGGATAACTTTCTTAATGATTTATAAAATAACTTTCTAGTACAAAAATTTCTTGAACTAAAATATTTTGTATTAAAAAAGTTGATTTAAAAAATAGAAGAAATCTGTTTGAACAAAACCTTACTCAAACTAAAATTGAAAT
>NW_021451427.1:0-257 GCF_001605985.2 Dendrobium catenatum
AATAGTACAATAAATTTGTACCACACCCAGATTTTTTCCAGAAATTTTTTTAAGCTCAATAAGGCAATGATCCATGGAATTAAAAAAAGGAATAGGAATACCCCAAGCAATGAGCTGATTGATGATTTCCACCAAATACTTGCATTGTACACTGATATGCTCATAATTCTCCACCATAGCACAACCTCTAGCACATAAATCATCTTCAAGAAGCTTACGATTTTTAAGATACAAGTTGGTAGGAATAGAAGCATTGC
>NW_021451428.1:0-255 GCF_001605985.2 Dendrobium catenatum
CGGACACTGAACGTGTCCAGAGACCAATAACAAAGAGCCACGTCATTTGGGAGCTCGGTACTGTGCTCGGTACAACACTCGGTATCGCTCGGTATTTGTCCAGATTTTCGGTAATTTGTCCGGACATAATAATTTTTCGTACCACTAGGGCCCTCAGTGTGCATTCTTCTGGATATAAGTGTTGTTACAATTAATTGTAAGTGTAAATTTATTTATTCGATATTTTTATAAAATTTTGAATTAATTAAAAATATT
>NW_021451429.1:0-248 GCF_001605985.2 Dendrobium catenatum
AAAGCTAAGAAATATTCCTTAGATGTCCATATGATTTTTGGGTGTAACTTTTTATTTAGTCTAAGTTCATTTTTATTTTTTTTTTTTGCATTTTTATTAGAATTTGTGTACGTCTAATTTTCGCATTATATGTGAGTTCCGCTATTTTTTGCTGATCACAATTTTCTCTTACTTTATTCTTCTATAATTGTAATCTCGAACATATTGTAATTTTACTCTTTATTTAGAGAAATTGAGCTATGCCCTTG
>NW_021451430.1:0-256 GCF_001605985.2 Dendrobium catenatum
TGACCCGTTTTTTTACCCTAAAATCGAATATTGACCCGATTTTTGACCAGATAATTAGCAATTTTAGGTCAACTTCGGGTCATTCGTGTCGGGTCGATTTCGGGTCCGGAATCCTGACCCGTTTTTAAAAACGGGTCGTGTTTGGGTTGACCCGAACAGTGCCGGTAGACCTGTCAATTTCGGGTTACGGGTCGGGTTCGGGTCGAACCCGAAACTGACTCGGCACTATTCGAGTTCGGGTCGACCCGACCCATTT
>NW_021451431.1:0-215 GCF_001605985.2 Dendrobium catenatum
TTATTCCTAATTTAAAATTCTAATTCAAGCAAGCATTAATTTCTCTCTCTTAAATCCCTCTCCTCTTTGAAGCTGTAGGCCCCCCTCATCCACAATTTTGAATTTCAAATTCAAATAGCATCTTGATTACTTTCCTAAATTATTCAATTGTTAATTTGAAAAGCTTCTTAAATTGAATTCAAATATATTTGAATTTCAAAAACATTTCCTAATTA
>NW_021451432.1:0-321 GCF_001605985.2 Dendrobium catenatum
ATAAAATCATATATACATAAATATATATTTTAAAATAAGATAATTAAAAATATTTTCAAAATTATTTTAATATATCAATGAGAGATCCTCTGATTATTTAAAAATAATTTTTTTTAAGTTTGGATTTATTTTAATCGAATAATAATTAAAATGGTCAAACAATCGATTTTTAAAATTACTCAAAATATATAGCTTATTTTAAAGTAATTTTATTTTTAAATTGAAGGTCTTGAAAATATGAACAATCTGATATATAATACTTAATTTTCTGAAAAGTATTTAATTTTTAATATTTGTTTGAAGGTCCTGGTAATTAAATGG
>NW_021451433.1:0-207 GCF_001605985.2 Dendrobium catenatum
AATATCAAAATAAAAATCTAGACTCACCTGCAGGGTTATCCTAAGCAATTAATATATAAAAAGCAGTTTTTTCCAAGCAGTTGTATATGAGCAAAAAGGAAAGTAAACACATTGGCCACGCTCTTTTTATGATTTGAGGGCTTTAGCAGCTGAAGCACCTATGCAAAGACTTTATAATATTTATGCATTTTTTGATTTGCCCCCTTT
>NW_021451434.1:0-319 GCF_001605985.2 Dendrobium catenatum
AATATAATTTTCGTATTTTTAAATACTCTAAACTTATGATATTTAAAAATAACATGCTTGTAATAGATAGATTTCTTCCTAATATTATTATAAATCATTGAATAAGCACTCCATATCTTTGAAGAGCTTGTTAGAGTTTTAGTTAAGATTCCTCCTAACTATAATTTTTATCTCCTTCAGATCCCATAACCCTAACCATCATATGTCTATGCATGACAAGAATACATTTAAAGTTCCTTATTTGTTCTTCTACTCCTTCGTTGAGGCTACAAATCACAGCAGGTTTTAGGGTTATGCACAACCTATGCATAAATTAAAT
>NW_021451435.1:0-324 GCF_001605985.2 Dendrobium catenatum
TACGCATATCGTAAGTATTGTGTAGGCATACTGTACGTATATAATACGCATATTGTAAGCAGATAATAGGCATAGAATACGCATAATATGATGTTTGAAAGATTTTGTGTTTGACATTTGCATTTAAAGATTAGTGTTTGAATTTCTTATTTATTTTAACGAAAAAAAATAATTTTATAAATGGTTTTGAAACGTTTTAAATAATACGCATAACACACGCACAAAAGACGCACATAGTATGCATCATACACGCATATATTACGCAGTAAATTTTATTTATCAAATTATATTAAATGCTTTTAAGAATACGCATGACGCACGCAC
>NW_021451436.1:0-221 GCF_001605985.2 Dendrobium catenatum
AAAAGACACAATTGTAGTAAACATAAAAATATTTTTTATGAAGGAAATGAAAGAAGCATTGGAAAAGCAGCTAAATAAGCTCAAAAGTATGATTGCACACTGATAAGAGAAAGTTATACACTTCAAATTGCATCTATTATGGTTATTATTTCTCTTAATTCTTATCTTTTAATGCATGAAATTCAGTTAAAATAATCAAAATTAAACTATCGCCACAACGG
>NW_021451437.1:0-321 GCF_001605985.2 Dendrobium catenatum
ACCTTATAGGTTCCTGCAATCTGGTTGATCACCAGTTGAGAATCACCAAAGATTTTAATCTCTTTAATCTCCATCAAAATTGTAAGTTCCAAGCCAGTTATCAAAGCTTCATACTCAGCCTCGTTGTTCGTACAAGGTTCTGATAAATGGTAGGAAAAGTACATCATTCCCTTATCCGGTGTTATGAATACCAGACCGACTCCGGCTTTCCCGGGAATAGTAGATCCGGGTGCTTTGCCCCGTTGGGAGGACGCAGCACCGTCAAAATACATTTCCCAGGTTTGAGTAGTGGTTTCCTCAAAACTCATGATTTGCTCATCA
>NW_021451438.1:0-366 GCF_001605985.2 Dendrobium catenatum
CAAATCCACAACTTAGTGTCATCTTAAGGACAAAATTAAGGTTTTATTTGAAGAACTTAGGAAAACTTAAGAAATTAAAATGTATCTCTCTTAAACATATGACTATAAACATTCAAACATAGTGGCATCTCCAACCTTAAGAAAATTTCTCATTGATTTTAAAAATCATTAAGCTAATTACTTAATTAACTTTAGATGAAGCCCTTAATTAAGCAATAAAACTTCTAAAAAATTATAATAAATCAAATTTAAATCCAAAATTACCAATAATATATCAAATAGACCTGAATTCAACCCGTAATAAGGAAAAATTAAAATCCTGTTGACTGGACCTTAATTCTAAGATTAATTTAATTTTAAATGAAT
>NW_021451439.1:0-463 GCF_001605985.2 Dendrobium catenatum
AATTCCATTCAGATAGGTAGTATTCCTCTGATGAAAAGACAAGGTGCTTTGGTTATTAATAAAGGTGCTGTTCCATTGCCTTCAAAGATTAAACAGGTGGAAGGTAAAGGTAAGGCTGTGGCAAAATTGGGAGATCAGGTAACTCCTAAAAGCTTTAAATCTTCGGTAATTTCTTCTGATAATATGACATCATCTTCTGGAATGAAGATTTTTGTTAGTCTATTTGCAAATTCGAATGCAATCCCTAGACTTTGTCGCAGCAAGATAAATGAAGATTCACAATTTCTGGTTAATAAAAATATCCATTCTGTTTTAAACAATGTTAGTAAATCAGATGAAGTTAATATGACTATTGAATTGCCTAAATCAACGGATTCTAGATCTATGAATCCTTGGAATAGGAAGCCTTATATCAAATTGGATTTCAAAGAAGATGAAGTGGTTTTGTCAGATGATGGAAAAG
>NW_021451440.1:0-334 GCF_001605985.2 Dendrobium catenatum
AATGAATATTTATATTATATAATTGTTTCACATAAAAAATTTTTGTATGTTCTACCCATCAAAACAACTGACACATAAAATACGGGACATCATACGGAGTAGGTCTGATGCTCCTTATGTTTCTTGGAAGAAAGTCCCGAAAGAAGTCCGGGAGATGAGTTTGAGGTATTTTGGGGTTTTAGTTTTTATGTAAAATGATTAATTCTTTTTTACTTAAGCTAAAAATCTTATATATTATATATCATATGTATTTGAATGTAGAAGGAATTTTGTTGGCTGGCCCAACACAATGACAATATTAGAAAGAATTTTGAGAAGCGTGGGTCTACTCGGA
>NW_021451441.1:0-302 GCF_001605985.2 Dendrobium catenatum
GGAGCCTCCCACACCATGGATGGCCGACCCTGAGGTTCATCACGGTTTTGCTTGCAATGCACAAGGCGATATCGACATCCTACTCTCTCCCATCTACGAGTCGAATTGGGAGTACGACGACACGGTGGAAGGTTGCGTCAACCACATCATTTACTGCCTCGCCGAGACTCTCAAACTTTAACGACCAAGAACACCGTGGTTTCTCGTCGGACGACCACCCGTTCCTCCAACTCCAACTCCTTCCCCGGAGACTAGCACCCTTGGCATTGCATGTCTTCTAGTGGCGTCTCTAAGTTTGCTTG
>NW_021451442.1:0-1949 GCF_001605985.2 Dendrobium catenatum
TAAGGTTTTAAAACCTTATTCATAACCTAGAAAGTAGTAGGGGCATTGGTGAGGCCAAACGGCTTCACTAGAAATTCATAATGTCCTTCATGAGTTCTAAAGGTCATCTTGTGTACATCCACCTTATTCATTCGGATCTGATGGTAACCTGATTTCAAGTTAATCTTGCTGAAGATCATGGTCCCACTCAATTCATTTAACAGCTCATCATGGTCCCATTCTGTTGGTGAAAAATAAGGATGAAAACAAGCATTTTTTTTTGGACTACATAGCACTTAACAAGGACTCGAGAAAGGACTGATGCAAGGTCTGATGGTCTCTGCCTCTAGCATCTCTATAACCACCCTTTATATTTCATCCATATGGAATTGAGGGTAGCGATAAGCTCGTACACTACTGGGCGCCACTCCCTCCTCCAACATGATGGCAAGCTCCTGATCCCTCTACGGTGGAAATCCTTGAGGTGGCTGAAATACCTCTTGGAACAACTGAATCAACGGTTGAATGGAGAGGTGTATGTCTCCTCCATCCTCCAATCTCACTCCCTCCAAATTGTTCAGCTCCACCAAATATCCTCTGCTTGCCAACTGAATGTCCTGCATCATAGTTTTAAGAGAAACCAGGGATTTGGAAAGCCCCACATCTCCCTTAATCACTACCTTCCTTACATCCACCATCAACTCCATTATTAATGCTCCCCAATTCGCTTTGGTGTCTCCCAAAGTTTGCAACCACTTCATCCACAGGATGCCGTCTGTGTTCCCAAGCTCTAATGAAAGAAAGTCTTCCCTCACTTGTATCCCCTGGATCATCAATCGTACTCCTCTACAAATCCCATGGTCTTTCTCCACCTTCCATGAGCCCATCATCACTCCATTACAACCGGTGTCAACCATTCTCACTCCCAGTTGTGAGTAGCCCCACTATCAATCAGCACCATAACCTCCCTGTCCACTATCTCTCCCTATACTTTCATGGTTTGATTCATGGTGAATCCCACCTCTGAGTTTAGGGAAACCTCAGCCAGATCCAAATGTTGCATCTCCTCCATCTCCTCCTCTGTCTCCTCCTAATCTCCCTTCTCAGTTTCCTCATCTTCATAGACTGTGAGAACCAGAAGAGTTTGGTCCCTGCACCAATGCCTTGTCATGTAATTTTAATCGCACCTGAAACACAACCCTTTAGCTCTCTTCTCTTACATCTCTTTCTCGATCAGCCTTTTGAAATTTCCACCACTTCCACCTCATGTCTTCTCCTTGGTCACCTCTCAACTCCCTCCAGTTGTTAGACCTTTAGGTGCTAGATGAGTTTTCATCACCTATATGTGCCCCCTGTGCTGCTACTCCTGGCTCGCCTCTCAAAATTCCTCTAATTTTACACTAGTTGGGCAAGAATCATTGCCTCCCCCAAGTCACGAGGCATCAAAACCTTCACAGTTTCTCGAATCTCTGCCTTCAACCCTTTAATGAAATTTTCCTCCAATGCATTATCTGAGAGTAGCTCCACCTTGCTAGCTAAGTGCTCAAACTGCTCCCGGTAATCTGTTATTGATCCCTCATGTGTCAAAGCAAAGAACTGCTCATTGAAGTCACCTCCCCGATAAGTTTAGAAATGCTGTATTATGTAGTCTTTCAATTCCCTCCATATCTTGAATGGCCTCCTATGGTCTATCTGTTGAGTCTAGTAATTAGGTTGTTAAGCCTAAATTAATGTCCCAAGGCTACCAAGAGGGGGGTGAATGGGTAGTTTTAAAAAATTTTAAACGCTCTTTTTAAAATTATGTTGAACCGAAATAAAAATATTTCTTTTAAGTTTTTGTAGAAAAAGTTTTTCAACCATAGAGTTTTTAAGACTAAAATTAAAATGCAGAAATGTAAAAAATAGAAAAGTAAATCACACCAGATTTATAGTTGTTCGGTCTAAAACCAGACCTACATCCACTCTCCAGA
>NW_021451443.1:0-537 GCF_001605985.2 Dendrobium catenatum
TGTTTGATTATTACTGTGAGTTTTGAGTGATGCCTTTTTTTTCTTTTTTTTTCTTTCCATGATATATACATATACTTTTTGTTTACTACCCTTGTGTTTGCATATTTTTTTCAAACTGGGTGGCTCTTAAAATACTAGATATTTTGAAGAAAAATATTTATATACCGCCGAAGCACATTAAAATACGTTAGAGACAAAATATGGATTTTCGTTGGCGACTGCAGTGCTTTAGAGAAGTAGCACAGGCATTGACTATTGGTTATGTGGATGAAAACTACAAATGGGTTCCTGCCTTACGAAGTGAGTTCAGTGCTTATTTGTACAAGCAAAAATGACTTAAGCAAGAACTAGTTCTCATATAACAAAGAATAACATAGCTGAAAAATTTAAAGCATGAATCATATCAGGGCATCACTAAAAATCACGGACCAGTAGAACGACGAAGGAGTAGGAGTACTAATGGCATGAGAAATAGGCTTTCTCAAACATCAAAGGCTTACTTAGGGCATCTCCAACCGAAAACTTCATTTTTCACGG
>NW_021451444.1:0-201 GCF_001605985.2 Dendrobium catenatum
TTCTATTACTGCATTACGTAAGATAGTACAATAGTTCCCTAGTACGACTTACAAATTACAAAGTACTCAACACGCAAGATCTACGCACGGTGACAATACAACAATATTTAACTTGGGAGAAGATATTAGAGATATCAAAGTGGCACTCAACTCAACATAAAAGAGACAACAAGACAAGTAATATTTGCTAATACAAATACA
>NW_021451445.1:0-285 GCF_001605985.2 Dendrobium catenatum
CTGAAATCATCCGCAAAATCTGGCTCAAATCCCGCTGTGCAGCGCCGTTTGAGTCGCATCCCGCGAATCCTGCTCAAATCCTGCGACCTCTCCTCGATCTCGCTCCCAAACTCGTCGTTAAATACCGCACCAAATGAAGCAATTCTCCCACGCTCTCTCTACGCGAAACCTCTGCTTCCTCTCCCGCTCCAGCCCGTCGATCTTCTTCCACACGATTCTCCCTCTCAATTCCAAACCAAAGCCATCATCTCCACCCGAGCAGCCATCGCCAAAGCCAGTCCCTCC
>NW_021451446.1:0-6954 GCF_001605985.2 Dendrobium catenatum
CTCAGAATTGACCCTGCACTATTCAGGTCAACCTGAACCTGGCCCGTTTTTTATCAACTGATCAATTTTTCAGACCCAAACCCGACTCACTTCGAGTTCAGGTCAACCCAAACCCGACCAAACTGAAAATTGAGTGGGTGTTTGACTCCACTCACTAGTCTCTACAGCATGAGTTCAACTCGCTGGATCCGTGGTTTGGAAGTTACAATATTTTGATCGCGATGATAGGAGTTCGTTCAAAGAGAAGGAGTCTCTGACTTGCCCAAATCCTTTGTTCCTGTTCGACTTTTCTCTTTGGGGATGACGTTCACTTCCGGTCGGAATGGAAGTTTGAACATTTTGATTGGAAACAACGACTGAATGACGGGAGTTCACTCACTGTAAAGGAGTCAACGCCTTGCAGCCCGTCGGCTGGCATGGCTCCTTCTTTCATGTTCATCTTCACTCCTTGTTCCATGTTCACTTCGGGACGGATAGGAAGTTACAACATCTGGATCGAAAGCAACGACCGGAGTTTGCTATGAAGGAGTCATCGGTTCCTTCGTTGTTGCTCAGCTTCACTCCTTGGACGATGTTCACTTTCGGTCGAATCAGAAGTTACAATATTTTGATTGGAAGAAATCAAGACATAACGGGAGTTCGCTCGCTGTGAAGATTCGTGACGGGATTCTAGGTCAAAATTGGGTCATTTTTGGATTTTTGGGTCAACCCGAGCCCGACCAAAAATTTGAAATGGGTCAAAAATCAAGACCCACACCTGACCCATTTCGAGTTCGGGTTGACCCGAACCCAAAATTTTCGTGTTGAATTTGAGTCGTGTCAAATATTGACACCCCTAATGTTGTCGATGATAAACTTTCCTATATTTGGGGAACACACTAATACAATGTAGTAGACATGAATAATAGAAAATGAACTTTATTTTGAGAATTTAAATATTGTTCAGGCATTGAATTTCCCTCAAGAAATCATTCATGATATGTTTGACAGTTCTTTTTTGAGAAAATAATATTAAATGTTAAGAAGTTAGTATAAATATTAGTTTTTATATTGGAGAAGAAACAGAGTTGATGTCGATGACATTCATCTTCCTTTTAGACAATAACATGCATCAACATTTGTGGCGACATCGACGACAAAGTTAGTAAGCATCAAGATTTGTGTTGAAAGCAAGCATTGTATTTATAGATGATATCATGCAATAATGTTTAGGGGTTGATGGTGCGCATCAACCTTATAGGCAATGTTATGTGTCAACATTAAGTGTAACGACTTGCAAGAAAATTAACTAGTGTTATAGTTGGTGTTGAAGGCATGCATCAACTTATATGTAATGGAATTATGAATGTGTTGATTTTGATGGAGATGATGAGCAATGAAGTTAGTGTGTATCAGTGTTTGTGATGACAAGTGCATTGACCTTATAAGTGATGGTGTGCACTAGTATTAGTGTCGAAGACGAGGCAATAAAGTCAGCGAGCGCCAGTGTTAGTGTTGGTGGTGTGCAATAGTTTTATAATGATGTTTATTGATGTTGGTGGCAATGAAGAGTGAAAAAATTGGTGGTTTATTGGTGTTGGTGTTAATGATTTGCATCGGCCTTATTGATAATAGAGTGCGTTAACTTTGTTTATGACTATATACGATAAAGCCAGTGGGTGTCAACGTAGTTAGCTAATAATGATTTGACTAAGTCAGCGTCTTGTAATGTGGCATTGTGACCAGTGTCGTGGGCCGCCCGCAACACTAGAATAAATTTTATATTAAAATATCCAAATTCACTATTTCATTTAATGTAATTCATTTTAGGCGGTTGACCTAGAGAGAGAAGGAGAATGCATTTAATTAGAGAAAACCCATTCAGGTGACTTTGATCCATTTTATGCTTCTAGCACTATTCTAAATGTTATCTGAATCGAGGTAAGTAACAGTTAACTTATCGTAGTTTTTAAAAACATGAAAATTTCTAGATTTTTTTATTAAATTTATAATTTCATAATAAAAAAGAGAAAAACTTTACAACCATAAATTTTCACCATGTAACTTTTTGTCGGGTTGACCCGAATCCAAAATTTTCGTGTTGAGTCTGAGTCGTGTCAAATATTGACACCCCTAATGTTGTCGATGATAAACTTTCCTATATTTGGGGAACACACTAATACAATGTAATAGACATGAATAATAGAAAATGAACTTTATTTTGAGAATTTAAATAGTGTTCAGGCATTGAATTTCTCTCAAGAGATCATTCATGATATGTTTGATAGTTCTTTTTTGAGAAAATAATATTAAATGTTAAGAAGTTAGTATAAATATTAGTTTTTATATTGGAGACAGAGTTGATGTCGATGACATTCATCTTCCTTTTAGACAATAACGTGCATCAACATTGGTGGCGGCATCGACGACAAAGTTAGTAAGCATCAATATTTGTGTTGAAAGCAAGCATTGTATTTATAGATGATATCATGTAATAATGTTACTAGAGAAGGAAAACAATCAAGTCAGTGAGTATAAGTTTCGGGGTTGATGGTGCGCACAACCTTATAGGCAATGTTATTTGTCAACATTAAGAGTAACGACTTGCAATAAAATTAACTAGTGTTATAGTTGGTGTTGAAGGCATGCATCAACTTATATGTAATGGAATGTGTTGATTTTGATGGAGATGATGAGTAATGAAGTTAGCGTGTATCAGTGTTGGTGATGACAAGTGCATTGACCTTATAAGTGATGGTGTGCATTAGTATTTGTGTCGAAGACGAGGCAATAAAGTCAGCGAGCGCCAGTGTTAGTGCTAATGATGTGCAATAGTTTTATAATAATGTTTATTGATGTTGGTGGCAATGAAGAGTGAAAAAAATGGTGGTTTATTGGTGTTGGTGTTAATGATTTGTATTGGCCTTATTGATAATAGAGTGCATTAACTTTGTTTATGACTATATACAATAAAGCCAGTGGGTGTCAACGTAGTTAGCTAATAATGATTTGACTAAGTCAGCGTCTTGTAAGGTGGCGTTGTGACCAGTGTCGTTGGTCGCCCACAACACTAGAATAAATTTTATATTAAAATATCCAAATCTACTATTTCATTTAATGTAATTCATTTTAGGCGGTTGACTTAGAGAGAGAAGGAGAATGCATTTAATTAGTGAAAACCCATTCGGGTGACTTTGATCCATTTTATGCTTCTAGCACTATTCTAAATGTTATCTGAATCAAGGTAAGTAACAGTTAACTTATCGTAGTTTTTAAAAACATGGCAATTTCTAGATTTTTTTATTAAATTTTATATTTTTATAATGAAAAATAGAAAAAACTTTACAACCATAAATTTTCACCATGTAACTTTTTGTATGTTGTAGAGGCATCAATTTTGAATATTTAGGGATTTTCTGAAAATTTTATAGGAGGTATTTTTAAAAATACATTTTTTTTATTTATTCAAAAATCATTCTGAACTGAAAAAATTATACTATAGTACAATAAAAGTCTCAAAATAGTCTTTTACACAATCCCTAGTAATTATATTGAATTCTAAAATATTTTTCCTACCTACCATTATATCATTTTGTGAAATTTGGAATATGCCTATTTTTTGTTTTAATTAATGCAACGAAATAAATTACATGATTTACTATTGAAAAATGAGTAGTTATGAGAAAATGTGATGGAAAATATGAAAGTTTATTCTGGTGCCTACGAGAATGTTATGATAGCTATATGATATATTTTGGTTCCTATAAGGCATGTTCTAGAGATTATAAGTCATATTTTAGTGCCTATAAGGCATGTTAGGGCATGTTTTGGTATAGAAGGATTTTAGCTATATAGTGATGTTTTGTTGAAAGCTTTGAGATGTGTGTTGCAGCAAAGTGAAAAGGTGGTGGCATATATATTGAGGAAGTTGAAGTTGCGTAAGAAGAATTATCCAACACATGATTTAGAGCTATCAGCTACTATTTTGGTATTAAAATGTATCGTCATTATAAATGTATGATGTATATGTGAGATATTTCACTCAAAAAGAATTGAATCTGATATAGAGAAGGTGATTAGAGTTGATTAAAGATTATAATTTATTTATCATTTAACAATCTTACAGAGTAAATGTGGTTGATGAAAATTACTACTGAGCATGCATTGGTTAAAAAAATAAACAGGTTGGAATTCAAAGTTATGTGTTCCTCTGATGTGTCTATTAGAATCATTTCTCATATGATAGTTTAGCCTTCATTGCAGGAGATAATTAAGGAAGCTCAAAAGGTAGATGAGGAATATACAGGGTTGTTAGGTCATATTCACTCTAGAAAGACATTTAAATTACAAGTAGATGAGTAGTGCGTAATTTTCTATGGTGGTAAATGTGGGTCCCAGGTAGTGGTGATATGATGAGAGAAATTCTACATAAAATCCACATTATGGGTATACCATTCATCCATACAAGAATAAAATTTATCATGATATGAAGTGTATGTTCTAGTGGACTGGATTTAAGTAGGATGTAGCAAAGTTTATTTATAATTGTGAAGCTTACCAGATGATAAAAGCTGAGCATGAGAGACCCAGTGGATTATTATAGTCATTACCTATTCCTTAGTTGAAATGGGAGGAGATCACTATGCATTTTCATTCGAGTTTAGGCAAGGCCATGATGGAATATGGGTGATTATAGATCAATTGACAAAGTTTTCTTATTTTCTGCCAATGAGGTAGACTGGTTCTATTAATAGATTGGCTCATTTGTACATGATAGAGATTCAAACTACATGAAATCCCTGAGATTATTATTTCTGATTGGAATGATAAATTTACCTCAAAATTATAGAGAAGTATTTGGGAGGGTTTGGGGCTGAAATTTCAGTATGGATTTTTACCCCAAATAGATAAAGAGTCTTAAAGAGTCATTCTGATTCAGTAAGATCTATTATGGTTTTATGTTTCAGACTTTGGCGGAAGCTAGGAGGACCATATACCTTTGGTTCAGTTTTCTTATAATAATAATTTTCATGTAAGTATCATTATGGCTCCATAAAAAGCTTTGTATGGAAGACGATATAGGACGACATTTCATTGGTTGAGTTAAGAGAGAGAAGTTTGATTGGTTCTGAGCTACTAAAAAAATCAGATTTATTAGAAGAAGATTAAAGCAGCTAGGTAAAGAAAATAGTTTGACCCTTGGTCTAAGACTTTATAATTTCAAATAGTTAAGTGATTTTATGTGTCTAAAAGTCAGCCCAATAAAGAGTGTCAATAGATTTAGAAAAGATATGAAAGTAAGCACTCGATATATTGGACCATTTTAAGTAATTGAGAAGGTTAGAAAATTCACTTATAGGTTGTTTCTATCAGACCATATATCCAACATTCACAACATGTTTCATTTGTCCGTATTGAGGAAATAGGTACCGGATATAGATCAGAGAGTCCTAAAAACTAATGTAGAGGTGCAACCTAATCTAACTTATAAGGAAGAACCTGAATGTATTATGGCTTTTAATGTAAAGCTACTAAGGAACAAATAGATTATAATAATCAAGATTCAGTGGTAGCACTGATTAGGGAGGGATGCAACCTGGGAGAGAATGTTTGAAATGAGGTAGTTGTATCGTGACTTGTTCTGACTGAGTTTCTGATTATCTATGTTGCGGATTGGAAATATCAAGGATGAAATTATTGTAAGGAGGGTATAATGTAAAATCTATCATCAAAGCCAAGTAATTTTATGCTACTAATCCTCACTTTTCAATTAATCGATACTTATGAGTCTTAGAATGTTGAATGGGGTAGATAGTTGCTAATTTGGGATTGAAAATGTGAAAATTCATTTGTTTAATTTTGTTCTATGGGTGTCGTGGCGCTTGGGGAATACGACACCCTGATGCTAACGAAGAAAAATAGGCAAACGCTGAAGAGCCTAGAAGCGGACTCGCGGTGATAGGTTTCAAATGAGAATTTTTTGTTAGCATCTAAATGATTTTTTGTGAACATTGCAGCATTGGAAATTCGACATCATAATGTTGGACAAAGTTAGTGGGTTTAAAATATTAAAATATCTAAACCCATTTAACCAAATCTATGCCACCACCAAGCAAGCCGGAGAAGAGAGGAGGAAGGGGAAAAGAGAAAGAAGAAAGGGGAGAGAGATTCATAGGCTAAAGTCTGGTATTCGTTCGACGAGTCAGTTAAGGAAATTGTAGGGCTCGAGGTAGACTCCTAAAATCCTGTCATTGATTTAATTTCTAATAAGTTTATATAAGATATGAACAAAAAATATATTTTTCTCAAATTTTGCAAAGATTTCATCATGTGATTTTTATTATGTTATTGTGTTCCTTATGAACATTTTGACTAAATAAAATTAAGTGTTCGACACATAGTTTTTTCGTACAAATTTCTAAGTATTTTATCGAAGGAGGCTTTTCTGGAAAATATATTAGTTATAAAATAGAATTAAAATGTTCATGTGAATATTCTTTTGAAGTTAAAAATTAAAATGGGAAATTTAAGTGAGTATCCTATTTAACAAGTATTGAGGCTTTTACTGGTAATTTTTTGCATCATATAAATATTGCATTAAATATTAAATTTAATTACCATTGTATTTCTTTTCTATTTTGGATTATGTTGTACTAGAGATGTTTTATTCTAAAATAAGAAAAAGTGCACTCTCTATTATATTGTAGAGGTCATACATGTTCTTTTTTTGCCCCATCTGTCTGATACAGATGTGAGAGAGATTATGACCCCACTTCTCGAAAGAAAATGTGAAAGGTTAACTAACATTGAATGTGGCTCTTTTTGGCCGATTCTACTTGATGCAAATGTGGGAGGCATTTTGGCTCCACTTGTTAAAGGCAGGTGTGGAAGGTAAAAATGAGATATAAAGGAAATGAAGATAGAAGTAAGCTTTGGGATATGTGCATGTTAAGCATTGTATCTCATATGTTAATA
>NW_021451447.1:0-284 GCF_001605985.2 Dendrobium catenatum
ACTGAGGCCAACCTTACAGCTTTGGAAGGGGGTACCGTGGGTCTACCAACAGAATGGCGGCCTCCAAAAGGAGGGCGTGACACCCAGAAGTATCCATCAACTAGTACTAAAGTTGCGGGCTGTCTAACATACTTCTTATTTCTCCTAACAAGTTGTGGAGTCAGATTCTTCACCTCAGATGCCTCTTCTTTTAACACTTCTTTTTGGAAGCAATGAGAGATCACTCCCTTCAACTATTTCATGTACTGCTCCTTTTTTTGCCCAGATTGTGCAGCACATGTATG
>NW_021451448.1:0-258 GCF_001605985.2 Dendrobium catenatum
AGATCAAGAATTTGCTGTTTTAACCATAGTACCTGTGCAACATAACTTCCTACTGCAATATATTCTGCCTCTGCTGAGGAAAGTGCTACTGAGTTTTATTTTCTACTAGACCATGAAACTAATGATTGTCCTATGAATTGGCAGGTAGCAGAGGTGCTTTTTATATCTATCATACATCCTGCAAAATCCGAATCTGAGTACCCTAAGATTTCAAAGGAAGAGCTGTGTCTGGGATACCAAATTCCTAAGTTTTGGGTG
>NW_021451449.1:0-231 GCF_001605985.2 Dendrobium catenatum
ATTAATTCCTAATATCATGCACTTCTAATTAGGAAATTCAAGGAGAGAGGGGAAATGATGAGGTCGGCGGTTTGTGGTGGATCTTGGGGTGAGGTGGCCGGCGGCTTTTGGTGGAAATGGGGACGACGATGGTGGACGGAGGTAGAGGATGACGCAACAAGAAGGAACCAAAGAAAAACAAAGATAGAAAAATTAAAACCGCGAGCCTCGGACTCTTCCGAAGACTGACGG
>NW_021451450.1:0-374 GCF_001605985.2 Dendrobium catenatum
GATAACTTGTTGTCGAATTTTATTTGAACTCTTAAAGGTTCATTTTACAAATTCTAGAGCAAGTAGGGTTGATCAATCTTATTTTGGGTGTGTTGCAAAGCTTGTAAAGAAAATAACAAGTGGGCATTCCCTCTATTGTATCAAAATTCTCTAATTTGGATAATCATCGCCACATACATGCATGCATTCTAGGTTCTTCTTAGATCGTTACCAAATTTGATCTTAAGTCTCTTAGAAATCATAAGGATAGATCTCCCATATCCAAATTTCTAAATCATGCCCAAAAGTGGTTTAGAAACCTCTCCTAAGACCTTAGGAAATCTATCTTCCTTCCTCCAATTGAGTCCAAAACACTCATGGATAAATGGGGAATG
>NW_021451451.1:0-283 GCF_001605985.2 Dendrobium catenatum
TCATTGTGGATGGAGCATGGAATAAGGAGGAACTACATAAGTATTTTGGGGAGGAATTGATTATGTTGATTTGTCAAGCACAAGCTTCTCCAAAATTGGCTAAAGATTGAGTGGAACTTATAAATCAAAGCACGGGAAAATATATTTGTACTATAGCATTCGAGTCCTCGGTGCATCATCCGATTGATAATCAGTATTGGAGAGGGATTAAGAAGGTAATCTTTGTCCACATGTTAAAGTTTTTTGGTGGTGGATGTATCATAATGTGATTCCTACCTTCTAG
>NW_021451452.1:0-223 GCF_001605985.2 Dendrobium catenatum
CAAATTATTTCATGCTGAATTTTGATTTGAATTCTTCCTTAGTCTAGAGTTCTATTTTCCTGAAATGTTATTCCACACAAGAGCAAAAATAATTTTTCTAAAAGTGTTAGGAGAAAACAAAATGTTAGAATAATAATATTTGGAATCATCAAAACTTTATAAGTTGCAAGAATGTAAATGATGCAAAGCAACTCTCTCAACAATCTCCCTCTTTTTGATGATG
>NW_021451453.1:0-227 GCF_001605985.2 Dendrobium catenatum
CCTGCATACGCTTCCTCTGCTTGCTCACTGCTCCAACTACCTCCGCTCACCTTGCCCACTCGCCCACATTGGCTGCCTGCGTGAGGTGGGATTCGAACTCGGATCATCTAGGAGGAAATTCAACACGCATCCACTCCGATGCAATGGAAAGCCTGTTTAAAATATTACACCTTTTTTATTTAAATTAAAACTCATAAATGATTAAAATTAATAATTAATTAAAATAA
>NW_021451454.1:0-201 GCF_001605985.2 Dendrobium catenatum
GTTCCATAAGCTTCGCCCTAATCATGTCTACCAAATCAACAACGGGTTTATTTCTTGCTTCTTCAACCCATGCATTAAAAGATTCAGACATGTTGTTTGTATTGTAGTGATTCTTTATGTGCTTAGAGAATGTCGCCTTCGACCACTTGCATGTTAATGCATTCAAATAAGAGTAAAGTTGTGGACTGATTTTGAAGATTT
>NW_021451455.1:0-261 GCF_001605985.2 Dendrobium catenatum
AATGATCAAGATTTGTTGAACAAGTCTTAAACAAATATTTTTTTCAAGTGGCTAACATCATTTGACCTCAGATATATATACCAACTTGTTTGTAAACAATAAGGTTGACAAGCATTCTACGAATCCATTCAAGGAGGATGCAATGAATGCATTCAAGGAGATTATGATGGATGCATAAGCAAGTGCAAGCTAGATTATGACCCTTCCATGGTCAATGCAAGTTGCATGCAATATATCTGCTACACATACAAGATACCCACA
>NW_021451456.1:0-223 GCF_001605985.2 Dendrobium catenatum
AGCTTTTCATAAATGACTATGGGTGCAAATATTAGTTCTATGCAAAATTCCTACAGCTTTTTTTAGAGATTTGGCTACTGTTTTCGTAAGCGAATAGGTGCAGATTTTGGATATATTATTGCTGTTTTTATATAGGAATTCCTATGGCGTTTGGGTAGATTTGTTATCGCTTTGTCGTGAACTTCCTACAGCTTTTGGTAGAGCTTTTTCCACTGTTTTGACA
>NW_021451457.1:0-1773 GCF_001605985.2 Dendrobium catenatum
CCTTGTCAACTCAGACAAGCTATTGATTGAGGATCGGATTTCTCGTAAGCTTTGTGCCTTTGTTCATGAATTTTCTTTGTTGAAAGTTTTGAAGGCTGAATATGAATGTAAAGAAAAATATTCCGGTCGACTTCGTGATCGCATATTTATCCGATGGTTCGAACCCTGTCTACTCCTATTTATCTACTAAGGAGGATCGGGTTTCATAGGCTTTATGCCTTTTGTTTAGTAGATTGTTTTGACTATAGGCCTTGAATGCCTAATATGGATATATTGAAACAAATACATTGGCCGCTACAACCGTGTATTCGTTTAAAGGTTTGAACCATATCGACTTCTATTAGTCCGTATAGAAGGATCAGGTTCGAACTAGAATTCATTTATCGACCCTCGCAGCATCCCTAGGCGTCACGTGTGTACCAATAACACTCTCGCCGGGGCCCATGCGGATTTTTTTTATATTGATTTAGACATACCCCATTGTGTACCTATGTGTATACAAACTATAGTGTAGGTGCAGTGGTACTTTGAAGTATTTATAGTTGTGTAAATAACTATCATCTGGATGCACACAACTTTTCATTTGAGAGCTTATACACACCTTCTGTCCACCAATATGAGTGTTGCGGATCCGGTGGCGTTGCGTTGTAGATTGTAGACGCCTTCTGTCTACTTGTATAAGTGTTGCAGATCCGGTGGAGTGGTTATTTGGATGTTATGAGGTATTTCCTCATCTTAACATTGACTCCCCTTTCTTAATCACCGGGGAAGGACTTTCTGGATTTTGAAATTTATTGCTTTGTAGAGAACTGTTTTTAAGATGATCAGTATAATGGGTTTGTTATTCCCGGTGTTTGTGGATGTCGAGATTGTTTTCTTATCGAGTATAGAACTAAGAAGAGACTTTGGAACACCAGGAAGTTTGGTTCTAATTTGTTCAAACTTCCTTTCTGATTCTGCAAGGGAATGTACTTCTCGTACATCGAGCTGCCTTTGTACCTGGTGTACTTGTAAATTTTGACCATCACTATCGTAGGTGATATCAATACTTGTGTCCATAGTGATTTGCTATGCTTACGAGGTTCTTACTGTTGTTATCCACAAGTGGTTTGTAGTCATTTGCAGGGGACCGGTTGTATCTACTACGAGCTTCTAGAAAATGTTTGCAAGAGATTCATTCTTTCTGCATCATATTCACCCTTTCACCAATCTCGGGTGGTTGAAGATTGCACTTGCTTGCGGCGGCTGGATCTTTGATTGTTGGTCTCAAATATTGCCATCTCAATCAACAGGCATTGGTAGGGATTGTTGTAGGAGTTCGTGCATCCAGGTCTTGTAGCATACTTTGAGTCACTATTAACCATACGAATGTTCTTGTAACAAAATGATTCTAAAAGATCAAAAATGCCAAAATAAAATGAAATCAAATTCGGAATCAGACTCAAACAATCTGAACCCTACACTTAACTCAAAGGATTACTGGCAGACGAGACAATATCACACTAAAATCAAGCCTAATCAATTGATGTTAAAATGAACCAAAGACTTGAAAGACTGTACTTAGTGTTCTGAACTCAAAACTAGAACAAGATGTGGACAACAAGAAACTTGTCATTGAAGCTTTAAACTGCACAGACGCCAAGTAAGTTTGGAAATAGGAGATTCAAATCCGGATGACCCATACTGGTTTGAAAACTTCAAGTGCTGAATGAAAATTGAACTTGATACAACACATACAAGGATATGGCTTGATCATGTGTAAGGAGTTCAAAC
>NW_021451458.1:0-269 GCF_001605985.2 Dendrobium catenatum
CATCGAAGGAGCGAAGTCGAACAAGAACGAAGGAGCCGAAGAAGCCTCTCGTGCAATCTTACACCTCCTGCGAAGCACTGAAGCCGAACAGCAAAGACGATAATGCGAAGGATTTCTTCATCGAAGGAATTTATAACCCGCTTAATTCCGATCAAAATTAACCAACAGCTTGCCCTAAACTAAATCCGGCGGTTCGGCTGATATACGGGATTTGGCCGAACTGTCGTCGTCTATGCTTCCAATCGAACAGAAGAACGGCGAGGAGTTAT
>NW_021451459.1:0-216 GCF_001605985.2 Dendrobium catenatum
TTTTTCTACCATTTCTCTTCTACGACTTCTAGTAGAGACATTGATCGGTCCCAGGTCTTTCAATTGTTTACTTGTCTTCTTCTTAGAAGATTGAGAAGAATCCTCGTTTCCCTCATTACCCTTGCTGTTTGAGGTAATCTCATCAGAATTGATCTTTATCATCTCTTCCTTGTTGGCAATCAAAGGTGATTCCTGCTCTTTTCTATCTGGGACTTT
>NW_021451460.1:0-341 GCF_001605985.2 Dendrobium catenatum
CTTGATCTGCGATCCAACGGCTTAAAATTTTTTGGTATCGGTACTTCGTATAAGTGTCGCTACTCAACTCGTCTCCTGTATACCCTAGCATACGCGAACGAAGGAAGTCGGGAAGGGAGAAGTCACGGAACGAGACGCCTGCCTCAGACGATCCCGACGGAGATTCCGCTTCCGACCTCCCAGCCGCCTCGGACGATCCCGACGGAGCTTCTGCCGCGAACGAGACTCGCTTTTGGCCTCCTACCCGAGCAGTCGAGCTCAGCCCCGCAGCCGCAGACCGCAGGTTCTTAAATTTTTTTTTGTCATTTTTTATGCATTTAAGCTTGCATTTATTCTCCAAA
>NW_021451461.1:0-461 GCF_001605985.2 Dendrobium catenatum
TTTCCTTCCTTGCATGCACTTTGAATTATGCAATAGATTTCCTCTTCCAGCTGATTAATGAAATAAAGAATACAGTGCAAACTTCCAAAACATAGACTTGAGATGAAAGAAAATGTAAATAAACAGACAAAATTTCTGTAAGGGCTTCTTATGTTGCTTCCAGTTACAAAACATGTTTTAAAAAATGATAAGTTTGGTTCAATTCATCATTTTATGGGGTATGTTTCAAGGAGGACTTGGCAAGAATTTCAATTTTGAGGCTCCTTGATGGCCTTCAATTAATAAGGTATGCAGCTCTTAGGCCAATCTCTTTCTAATATTGAAATTGGAACATTGGTAGTAAATAGTCTTCTGGAAGGTGCCTATTTTTTTCTTTCAAAAAACCATTCTATTGAGGAGTATACATGCAGAGCTTTAATGCACATTCCTTATTGAAGAAAATAATCCCCAAAAACTGAATG
>NW_021451462.1:0-280 GCF_001605985.2 Dendrobium catenatum
TTCTTTGTAATTATACAAGTAAGAGCCAAAGTTGTTTTAGTTTACTATATAACAACGTTGATGCATGGCTACTAATATTTTATTTGGAACGACCTTCTTACTGCTTCTGAAAACAATACGAAAGCCGCCCCAAACGAAGCATTAATATCAGCACTGTGAAAGGAATTAAAATGATAAAATGGTCATTGCCAACTCAGAAACGCAAATGATCGTAGGAGTACAAGAAGCCAATTGGAAACTAATTTCCTCTTAAATTGTGCCAAGAAGTCTTCATTTAAAG
>NW_021451463.1:0-280 GCF_001605985.2 Dendrobium catenatum
ATTTGATTAATCAATATTATCATTGATTAATTAACACTACCAATGCCAGGTCCCAAGTCCTAGATGAGAAAAGTGGAGGGTTGTGTTAGGTAGTCGATAGCCAGTGTAAAACTTGTCGAATAATAATGACATGAATCCTTTAAGAAATTGTGTTAATGCTAGGGCATCCCCTAGAAGCGACATGCTGTATGGCCTGAATATAGTGACAAGTGTGCAAGGGCGGCTGCACCAACTCCCGAGTGTAGTGTTAAATAGGCAAGGGTTCCCACATCAAGGACAG
>NW_021451464.1:0-303 GCF_001605985.2 Dendrobium catenatum
TAAAAAAATTTGAACTAAAACTCCGTTTTACAAAGCAATAAAAAAGCCGTCCCAAACGAACCCTAAGACTTCGTTTGTGACAGCTTTTTTACTGCTTTAAAAAATAAAAAAAAAAAATTATCCCAAACGAAACGTAAGATTAGTATTCAAACTTCAATCCTTATCCAAGAAGACCCCTATAAGTTGAGCTAAATTTGTATTAAATAATTAAGTTATATATATAAGTGATAGGAACTAAAAAACATAGTTGCAAGAATCGAATTCATCTGTCATTGAGTAATATCATCTTTAAAGTCATTTAAG
>NW_021451465.1:0-220 GCF_001605985.2 Dendrobium catenatum
TTTGTTCGAGTCGAGCTCGACTACCAGAAACCGAGCTCGAGCTCGACTCGTCCCATGTCGAGCGGATCGTCGAGCTTAATTCGAGCTAAAAATTTCATCGTGTTCGCTGTCATGCCGAACCCCGTCGTCGTCAGATCCGCTGTCGTCCCGAGATGCGTCCGCCCGAGCTCGCCGTCGAGATCTGTCCGCCTGAACTCGCTGCCGCGCTCGTTCGTCATCT
>NW_021451466.1:0-1823 GCF_001605985.2 Dendrobium catenatum
GGACGATTTCCAATCGTCCTGGACGATCCTGAGAGGAGAAAAATCCAAATCTGAGAGGAACAGTAAGGGAACGAGGTCTCACACGAGGTAGCTAGGGCTATAGGTCCTCCCTAAGGTATTTCTGATTTTGGGTCTCTTGTTATTCCAGTGGTTCCGATTGTTGCTGATGGTGGGTCTCCTGTTGCTTTGGTTGCACCAGTTGTTGTGCCGATTCCTCCTAACCAAGCTGTTAAAGACATTGAGGTGACATTGTCTATTACTAGGTCAATTGTTCCTTCCTCTGGTAATTTTATGGAAGGGGGTGTTGTTTCTGATGTACCTCACAGTGGTGAGTTTGTTGAGGCTAGTGGATTGATATATTCCTTGTTTACTTAACCTGATTACTAGTCCTGTCGTTTCCCCTTACTCTAATATTGTTGTTAGTGATGGTAAAGCTGAATTTTTTGATGAGGATATTTCTTTTGATCCTGGGAACTGTGACTGTGTTCCATCTGAAGGTGGGTTTTTTACTCTTAATTATTGTGAGGATGCTAATGCTTCTATTCTTAAGGGTGATGATCATATGGTGGGAAAAGGGGGAATGGTTGATGTCCCCATTTCAATTATTTCTAATGTTTCCTTACTTCCTCACCTATCTTACAGTGTTAGGGATTATTAGATCATGCTTGGGGATTGGTTGAATGTTGAATGTTCCCCAACTGATGGAGAGGAGTTTGATGAGAATTCTTTAGATTGGAGGGACAATGTTGATATGAGTATTCTACAAATTACTGATGGTGATCTTTCTCTTAAAAATAGTAAACATAAAAAGCATAAATCAAGAAGAAATAAAATTCCATCTGGTTTAGAAATAGTTGCTGCTTTTCTTCTGTGTTATTGGTGGATTCCTCTAGTGCGTGCGATATGCTTTGTTGATGGTTTCTATATTGGATGGTGGTTTCTCTATTAGATGGTGGTTTATTCTTGGCTATGATGATGAGGTTTCGGTGTGCTACCTCTTGGGCCTAGCTTGTTGGCAACCTTGGTGGTTTTTTGCAGGTTGGGATTGTGGATTGTCGGTCCTCGTTTGCGGCCTCCAATGGAGTGCCCTTACTTAGCTTGAGGGTGGGTGTGCGCTGCCTCCTGAGTTCGGTTCTTCACATTTGTGTCTCTTGTAATATTAATTTCACCTTATTTTATGTTTGACTTTCCGGCTCATTTGGTTTCTCTTTCCTCCTGTAATGTTGCTCTTGGGAGCTTTAGGGAGCCCTTTCTCTGTTCTGTACTTGTATCCTTTTACTGTTTAACATGGAGAGGCTTTTTGGTTTTAAAAAAAATAAGTACTAAAAGTAATAAAATAAATCACAGTACAATGCATAATAGTAATGCAATTATCAGAAATTCAAATGATGATGCTGAAGAAATAAATAAATGTGCATTTAATATCAGATAAAATTAAGCGAATTTTAACTCTTATACCTCCCAACATACATAATTTAGATAGTTCTAACCCTTATACCTCCGAACAGATATTGTTCTATGAATTTTGACAATTATGCCTCCCAAAAAATAAAATCATAAAATTATGATAACATAATATGCATATAACAATAGTAGTGTCATTGGCACGAGAATGTGCATTTAGCATCATAATAGAACTTCCACTATCCACCCAAGAACTCATCAGAATCACTTATTCCAACAAATTAAGCATATAATTTATTGTATTATAATAATTGAAACATAAGTAAACTCATTTAATAATTTCACAAAATATTATAAAGGTAGACAACTAAATGTACTACTAAACAAAAATATATTATTTTAGAATATAACCAAATTAC
>NW_021451467.1:0-547 GCF_001605985.2 Dendrobium catenatum
ATATTAACTCCAATGGAAGTCAAAGCTAGTGCATTTGAAAGAAGTTGGGAGCACAAAATAAAAAGAAATGGGGACAACGGGCAGTCTTGCCGGAAGCCACTCTTGGTAGAAATCCAATCCGATTGGCTCCCATTAATAATAATCGAGAACATGGCTTTAACACACATTCCAAAATTACTTTGGAAAATAATGGAGGGAATTCAAAATATTTCAAGACTCCTTCAAGAGTATCCCAACTCATTGAGTCATAGGCTTGTTCCATATAAATCTTGTAAGCTACTAGCCCTTTAGTAGAGTTTGAAAACATGAATTTGTGAAACACCTCTTGAGAAATCATGATATGATCCGAAATAGATATCCCTTGGATGAAAGCCGCTTGCTCCTCTAAAATGACTTTGGGAATAATAAAAAAGATCCTATTAAGAATAACTTTAGCTGCCACTTTGTAGAACGAGTTGCAAAGGCTAATTGGTCTATAGTTTGAAGGACTCAAAGGATTAGATACCGTTGGAATTAACACTATCAAAGTATCTTTCCAAGATTTCTC
>NW_021451468.1:0-279 GCF_001605985.2 Dendrobium catenatum
ATATTTGCATATTTGCTGGATTGTTCATTACTGGCAGTAGTGAAGTTTATTATTATAGAATGGCAATGATGAAGAACCTTGTGAATATATAGAACAGTGCCAATACATAAATAAAAAAATTTTGCAACCAGTTTACAAATTGAGGAAATAAGATTTTTTTGATTTGAGCATATACTATTTCACTGAATAGATACTAAACTTATAAAATCTGTATGCTCAATTTGTAATCTTGGAGGGCAAAGTTTTAAAATTGTTGCAGACTAGCAAATGATGCTTCAA
>NW_021451469.1:0-211 GCF_001605985.2 Dendrobium catenatum
GAGTGTCAAAGGACGGACGGTTCTCTGCCAACACTGAGGGTAGTGTAAAAGGACGGACGGTTCTCTGCCAACACTGAGGATAGTGTGAAAGGATGGACGGTTCTCTGCCAACACTAGGAATTGTGTAAAAGGACCGACGGTTCTCTGCCGCACCGGGGAGTGGTGAAAAGAGTATGTTGTAAAGGCTTCTCCGCCTCGCTGTGGGTGCAAA
>NW_021451470.1:0-557 GCF_001605985.2 Dendrobium catenatum
GAATGTAAAACATGCAAATAGCAACTTTCCTAACATAATAAACTAACAAAATAATGTGGATAGAGCTATAAGAAAATATGTGAAATTAGTAAGAAAAGGACTAACAAAATTATCTAAGCACCTTCTACTCTACAATGCATTTGGTGTGGGAGGAGTTATACAGGACCCTGCTATAGGGTAACAGGATAATGTTTTAGGTGTGGTGATTATGGACACCGAATGACATAATTCTCATTATCGGGACTTGGGCAAGAACATGTTCTATTATAATCAATGAAAGAGGCTTCTGAAGTTCCTAATGTAATGATTGGTATAATTTTATTTTATTTATTTATTTGGTTATTTATCTTTCAATTTAAGTTTTTGATATGATTTTAGAATTGATTTTGACGTGACTACAGATGCATATTCTTATTTTAATATGGGGAATTTCAAAAGTTTAAAATAAATTTATTTGAAAAAGTATGAAAATTATGAGTTGAGCACTATAGCGACAGAAAAGGTCATCGTGCAACATTAAAGACTCAGTTCTACAATAACCAGGTGGGCGGCATACA
>NW_021451471.1:0-216 GCF_001605985.2 Dendrobium catenatum
ACAGCCCTGGGAACAGTCCTAGACGATTGAAATTTGGATTTATCGTCCAGGCCGATCTCATGATCATCCTGGCCAATTAGTTCAAATCAGAGGTAAATCGTCCTGAGCACAGCCCTGGGAACAGTCCTGGCCGATTGAAATTTGGCTTGCTCATCCAGGCCGATCTCACGTTCGTCCTAGCCGATCGGATCGTATCAATCATCCTTAATTACTCCC
>NW_021451472.1:0-569 GCF_001605985.2 Dendrobium catenatum
ATATATAAGCTCCTTCATCTATTGATCCAAAAGCTCCAAATGTACCTCGTAAATAAGGCGAAGAGAAAAGCATGTGTCAGAAATTCATGTATTTTATTTCAAAATTAATATATATGTACAATTGAAGATAACGTGCAATAATAATCACGTATGTAAACAAGACATGAGAAAAAAAATCGTTCCAACTATACATCATCTTAAATCTATAATATTATTAAGTGAAGTTATATTTAAAGCAATAATCATATGAATTATGATACATTTAATTACATGCTAATTAGTGAAATCTAACATTAGGATGCAACTCCCATGTATTAGTGCAAATGCTTTATATATGTTACATACTAGTAATATGAGAATGACATGAGAAATGATGTCCGATGTTATTAGGCAATGGATAACTAGCTATAGCATGATCTGTTACACATGAGAGAGTTAACATTTGCAAGACATTTACATGAAATATTTCTTATCTTGTTTAACATACAAGCTAAGTCATATAGATGATACGAATGTTCAATTTCATTTATGAACTTTTATCCCAAAAGTGAATGTGGGATGAAAACTTC
>NW_021451473.1:0-330 GCF_001605985.2 Dendrobium catenatum
AAAATTGGAACTCACTTGCTGTCTTGTGTTACTGAGCAAGCAACTGATTCCATCACCATTCCCAATTGCCTAAAGACTCTGGATTGTTTCGGAATTGATCAGAATGGTTTTGATACTCTTTTGTCGGCTGATGTACCCATCGACACCTCTGAGGAGTTGATAGGAATTCCACTAGACAGTAATGCTGAAGTTTCAAATTCAAAATCAGTAAAACAGAAAGCCAAGCCTCAATTAAAATTCTTGGGTCCCATTGAACCCATCTCTAGAAAGAGAAAGGTGGAAGGGAAACTCGGAAAGAAAGGCGGGGACTCTTCCCCTTTGGTTAATTAA
>NW_021451474.1:0-662 GCF_001605985.2 Dendrobium catenatum
ATTAAAAAGTTTTTTGGCCTTTTTAAAGGACTTGAGTATGGATTATCAATATCTGAGTTTCTAACCATTCTGGGCTATGCATTGTCAAATCCGATTCTACTATAATTTTGATTAAAAACAAGAGGTAACTTTATCATTTTAAGAAAATTTTGTTTTTATTTGTGCCTTCTCTCTTTTTGATAATGTCAAAGGGGGAGAACGTATTTTTGAATTTTTGTACTATTATCGTGTTTTGTATCTTGTTTTCAAAAAATTAAAAACAACAAAAAAATTTTCATCTCCCCTATTTTTTAAAAAAAGGGTTTATTCTAGTGAGGGGGAGATTAGGAGAAATTGCCTTTTTTTGAAAATTTAAATTGAAATGTTTTGTCATCATCAAAAAGAAAGGGGGAGATTGTTACGGATCTATGGTTTATGATTTTGATGATAGAAAACATTCCTTATTTCTCTACGATTTCCTTTTGTGCTAACGTTTCAGGTCCACACGATCGGACTACCATTTGGAATCAGCTCAAGATTGGGTAGACTAGGTTTGAGTCAGTTTGTAAACTTTTTCCTTTCTTGAGTCTATTGTATTTGGTGTGGGTCTTGATACTTTGTAACTTGGAAGAGTTTCTAATGGGACCCTAAGGTTTTCTATTTTTGGTAATATCGTCTCGGAT
>NW_021451475.1:0-244 GCF_001605985.2 Dendrobium catenatum
AAACTAATCTCTTAATGTCTTATGAAATTTTTGGCCTACACTTTTTCAGGGGCAGAGTTAGAATTTTTTATTAACTTGATGATTTCTAAAATATTTTCAAAGTTTTGAGTTAGATTATTTCTCTTTATATATTTAGAATTTAATTAATAGTTTAAATTAAAAAGTAAAAACTTATAATAAATTATTCTGTTGTCTACTGGATCATGAGAGGTTATTTAATGGAGCAAGAAATGAAGAATTCGAT
>NW_021451476.1:0-238 GCF_001605985.2 Dendrobium catenatum
CATTTGAAAAGATAAAATTCTAGACTCGATCCTACAGGGTTATCCTAATAATCAGCAGTTATATAAATATTCCCAAGTAAAAGTTTGTTAGGGATGTTAAGCCCTATGAACTTAGTCCCAAGCTAACCAAGAGGGGGGGGGGTGGTGGTGAATTGGTATTTTAAAAAATTTCTTTTCATAAAGAACAAAAACACATAAACCAAAATCACACCATGTGAAAAATAAATGCGGAAATAAA
>NW_021451477.1:0-225 GCF_001605985.2 Dendrobium catenatum
ACCAATAACACGCTCGCTGGGGCCCATGCGGGTTTTAATTGTATTTACCCGTTTTAGTGTACTTATGTGTATACAAATTACAGTGCACGTGCGGGGGTACTTTATAATATTTATAAACGCCTTCTGTCTGCTTGTATAAGGGTTGCAGATCCTATGGCGTGGCGTAGCAGCTTCGAATAGAATTGTTCGATGCTTCATACAGGTAGACTGTCGTGCACTATTTGT
>NW_021451478.1:0-363 GCF_001605985.2 Dendrobium catenatum
GGCTTAAAAGGGGAATTTAGGTTAATGTTTAAATATTCATATATTAAGAATTTTGATCAAGTATATTTTAAGAGTTAATTGATTACTACCTTTGTTTCACACTGAGGCCGTGAAATTTATTTCACCTTCCTTGGGGCTAAGCTAATAGCCTCGTAGGCCGTTATCCAGTAGCAATCAGGGTTAATTAAGTTATTTTAAATTGGTTGGAATTAAAGGAGTGGATTAATATTAAGGGGAGTTGGTTACTAATTTTAATGGGTTGCTTGAGAATTTTAATAACCTATTAAGAAAATTTTGGAATTTAGGGGAGTTAATAGATTTTAGAGGATTATCCGGTCTAAAACCAGACCTACATCCACTCCC
>NW_021451479.1:0-290 GCF_001605985.2 Dendrobium catenatum
GTTAGACCGGTCCATTGGACCGATCCATCTGGTCCACCCGGGACAAGCCTAGGCGGAATGAAGGCGGAATGAAGGCGGAACTATACGTCGAACTAGCCGCTGATTCTAGAAAAGCTATTTAGGAAAGATTTTTGAGAGAGTTTGGAGGGAAATTTGAATGTTGGGACTGTTTAGAGTTTTCATTTTGGATTGTATTAATTAAATAGTTTATTTTTCTAGGGTTAGGGCATCTTGAATTTGGCTGAAATTTGATATCTCTTAATTTTCTTTTGGGCTCTAGCAGCGTCTAG
>NW_021451480.1:0-396 GCF_001605985.2 Dendrobium catenatum
ACATCACAATTTGATTAAATCTAGTAAACATGTCTATTGATAGTCTCATATGATTTCATGCTGAAAAGTTCATAATCACGCATTAAAATATTCAATTTAGACTATTTTACTTCACTAGTACCTTCATACGAAATGCATAATCTATCACAAATTTCTTTCCAAGTAGTACATGTAGAGATTCTCATGCAATCATTAGAATTTAATGCACAGAAAAAACAATTCGAACATTTAGCTTTTAGTTGTGCATTGACTAGTTCTATTCTACTCCATTCAGTAAAAGGAATATTAATTTTGACTCCATCTATCATACGTGAAGGTACAGAATAGCCAGTTTGAATCATATTCCACTTTCGATAATTAATTGATTACAAAAATGTTGACATGCGAATTTTCCAA
>NW_021451481.1:0-271 GCF_001605985.2 Dendrobium catenatum
TTGAAGAGATCACTGAGGCTGAATTCGATCCCGAAATCGACCAGATTCACCAAGTGGACAATGATGGTGAATTCTTTGAGGAGGATGACGACACTGCTGTCATCCAGTACATTCAGAAAATTGACACCCCTCCCACCTGTATGGCGAGATGTGCACTGTCACAACCCGTTACCACCGACGACTGGCGTAGAACTACGATCTTTCACACCTACACTAAAATCAAGAATAAGAACTACAAAGTCGTCGTGGATAGTGGCAGCTGCATCAATGC
>NW_021451482.1:0-267 GCF_001605985.2 Dendrobium catenatum
ATCAGTGGACTAAAAAGCAAAGTAGTGAAAAGCAGCCAAAAGTTAGCCTTAGGTTTCGTTTGGGGCTGCTTTTTTACTGCTTCTTAAAGTAATTTTTGTACTAGAAAGTTGCTTTAAGAAGCAGTGAGAAAGCCATCCCAAACAAAGCCTTAGTTTCAAGTACTGATCTTTAGTTAATTTTGGCTATTCTTTAATTATTATTATTATTTTGGTTCTGCTTCATTTTTTTGATAACTTCTAATTCCTCTCCCCTCTTTTCATTAGAGG
>NW_021451483.1:0-416 GCF_001605985.2 Dendrobium catenatum
ACCTCAACAAGATCAACCATATTCTTCATCTACATCTCCACAGACAAATTCCTCTCCATCTTCAGCATATCGCTCTTCCTCCTCCCACCATACTTTCCCTCCCATCTCTTCCTCTTCCCCCATAAATAATATATTTCCACCTCTTCCTGTACCATCCTTCCACCCCATGACCACTTGTCTACATACAGGTAACTTAAAACCACGGCAAATTCTGGACCTCAATCACACACTCCACTCCAATCCAATATGTTATACTTTTGTCGCCAAGCATTTCCAATGGCATCAAGCTATGTCCTCATAATTTAATGCACTACAATCTTAAGGGACATGGTCTTTAGTTCCCCCACCACCAAATAATCATATCATTGGCTACAAGTGGATTTATCAAATTAAATGTCATGCCGATGGCACAATAG
>NW_021451484.1:0-1118 GCF_001605985.2 Dendrobium catenatum
AAGGGCTCAAATCCAATATGGACATTGCTAATTCAAGCTGCATGTCTTGAAGGCTCATGAACAAAAAATGAAGCTACCCTTTTTAGATTTTATCAACTTGAGACTGGTCTGTTAGTGTTGAAGCCTCAAAAAAAGCTCTTTTGCATTGGCTATAAGGCTCGATTCCTTGCCTTAAACCTCCTAACATGCCATATATTTCTACTGCTGTGATTGGGTAATCAACTCCAGGAGCGACTAACAGCAATGAAATGGTTATCTCTTCTATGTCACAAGCACCTTGGGATGACCTGCCTGGTTAACAACCATTCTATCAAGGAGCCTAGCAATCACCATATTCGGTCCATACAAATAAGTTGTGAACTTAAGCTTCGTTTGGGACGGCTCTAAGTGTTCTAATATATTGTCAGCTTTTCATACGTAATATAACTGTGATTGGGCATTATACAAACATTTCATTGAATATTTATGTGATCCAGTTCGACTCCTGTTCGCCGTGAACCTCTTCTTCAGATTCATTGTCCAATCCGATGTTCATAATCTTAGAAATTTTTATACTAAAAATCTACTTTAAAAAGCAGTAAGAAAGTCATCCCAAACATAGTCATAATCAAACCTAAACTTTACTATACAGCCCATAGTTACAGTCTTACAACCAAACAAATAAATTTTAACATAAGATTGCGTTTTAAACTCAAATTCGGTGCTATAATGAAGCAGTTCGACTTTATTAGGTAATTTACAGCTAACAACCTAAAAAATAGTCAATTCTCCGCAGCTCTATCTGTCCCAGATTAGTTTCTGCTAAGCTGAATGTGGAAAATAAACATCACAACAGCAATAAATCAAGCAAACTGATTTTTATATGAAATTTGCTCACTTGTTTAGTCCATGCTAGCTTTAATAAAGGCCATCACATGGAAATTCTGGGCAAATCAATGTTTTCAGCAGCGTTACTTCTTTTCTGGCAACTTTTCTATCAACTCTGGTATAGCCTCAAACAAATCCGCAACAAGTCCATAATCTGCGACCTGCAAAAAGGAAATGAGAAGCTCCATTAGTTCTTGGTAAACCTGATTTTACAAATTCAAGTGCCAACACACACACATATATATATATAT
>NW_021451485.1:0-333 GCF_001605985.2 Dendrobium catenatum
GAGCCACACTCTTCTCTAAGATCGATCTTAAGAGTGGCTATCACCAAATTAGGATCCGTCCGGGGGATGAGTGGAAAACAGCTTTCAAAACCAAAGATGGGTTGTACGAATGGACAGTAATGCCTTTTGGATTGAGTAACGCGCCCAGCACTTTCATGAGAGTAATGACTCAAATCCTTAAGCCTTTACTTGGAAAATTTGTTGTAGTTTACTTTGATGACATTCTGATCTATAGTCGTTCGGTGGAGCAACATTTGAATCATCTAAGACAAGTTTGTGAGATCTTAAAAAGGGAACAGATGTATGCCAATCCTAAGAAATGCACCTTCCTCG
>NW_021451486.1:0-286 GCF_001605985.2 Dendrobium catenatum
AATATGTGGGTGAAAATTATTTTAATGAATAATAATTTAAAAAATTGTTATTAAAGTTTTTAAATTAAATTTGTACTTTGACCCTTAACTTTGTAGAATAAAAATCGAAATAACACGTGAGCAAATTTGACATTTTTGCATAATATGAGCGTTGCAAAGTGTAAAATAAATATTTTTTTACAGATTTGCTGCCCCATTGTATTTCTTTTACAGATCCGCTGCCATATTGTAAAAATATCGAGAAACTTTAATGGACGGTTGTGATGCACACCCCGTGCAGGAAATT
>NW_021451487.1:0-442 GCF_001605985.2 Dendrobium catenatum
TTGAACTAATCGGCCAGGACGATATTGTATCTTCCTAGACGATGTAACCAATATTCTTCTGATTGTCCTAAATCACCCCGGTTGATTGAGATTACTTTGTACTGATTGTCCAAGATGATATTCCTATCGTCCTGGATGATAATGTCAATTCTTGAAATTTTATTTAACAGACCCGAATTTTCTCACGCAAAGGGACCTTTGGTTGCTGTCTTTATCCGAGAGAGCCAAGAGGAGAGGGAGAAAGAGGGAGAGAGAGGAAGGAACTTGTGAGGGAGAGTTTGTGAGAGGGATTCACAAAGGTTGCTCCAAGCAAGGTTCCAAGGCATCATCTCTAGTCTTCGTCCTTCGTCCTTGGGGGTTCAAGGGAGGTAAACTTCAGCAATTGGTCGATGTTCTCTTCCTGCTTTAGAAGGAAGCAAAAGGAGTCGAGGTTCTTTGCATG
>NW_021451488.1:0-1261 GCF_001605985.2 Dendrobium catenatum
AGCCGGCTCTTCACCACCAAGACAAACAGTGGTGGGTACAACTTCTTATCCTCTCTGTTAAAATCTCATCGTCCTCTTGAATTTCAAATGGCGCTAGTACAGTTGTTGGAAGGAAAAATTTTTAAAAGGAACCGATTAGCTGTCTAATTTAGCAATAGGGAGATAGTTAAAGTAAAATTCAAAAAAGGAACAAAAACGTAAAACTTCACAGGGTTACCCGAAATCATCTTTAGGTTTTCAATTGAATTCCCAATTCAATTTCAAGTTTTCAAAGAAAACCAAAATTTTGTTTGTGTTTTCTTTATGCTCAATTACTCTTGCATTCGCATTCGCCTTTTGCTCCAACAGACTGTTACCAGTCCGTGTTATACAAACATGCATTCTTCTATTTGTATCATCGAATATGTCTTTATTGGGGATGCCTTCAATCCTTTACATACATGGTTAATACACTTTGAAGGTCAAAACACAAATCTTCACAACTATACTTGATATGTGCATGCACCCTTTAGATAATAGAGGTTAAGCATATCATACCATCACATGCAACTTGAAATTACAAAATTGTTTGGTTGGACCTTACATATTTACATGTCATATGATATTTGCAAGAAGCATCATATTAATGAATAATGAGACAAATTTAAAAGGATTCAATGCTCTGAATAAAATTTTGAAATAGGAATCTAAAGTTCACAGTTTTGCCCTTTCGAGGTCAAGAGTATCTTTATACTAGCATTGCCCTTTCGAGATCATAACTTCCCAAGGAGTAAAAGTTCATTTGGAAACTGTGTGTAAAAAAAAAAAAAAAAAAAAATCAATTGAATTTTTCTTGAAAATTTTCTCATATATGTAGGATGTTTTAGAAAAAAAAAGTTATATGCAAATTTCTCTTGGATGTATATAAAAATATTGAAACAAAGGAGACTTGCCAAAGCCATAACCACTCCTCAGATGTTATCATGAATATCTCTTCAAGGTTGCAATAAAGATTCCCCTCCCCTCTCCCTCCTAACCCCAGTCCTAAATTGTTTATTTTTTCATTGATGATATGGTGGATGATAAAATGTATTTCTTTACTATAACTGTGCACCTAACAAACATTAACATGAATGATCTTTCTTAGTTATATGAAAAAATACTTCAAAGGCAAAAGTATTAGTTACAGATGATACAGAGCTATTACATGCTAGAAGATTTGTGTGTGTGTGTGTGAGAGAGAGAGAGAGAGTAAGTTTTACATATTTTAATTATATGAAGA
>NW_021451489.1:0-285 GCF_001605985.2 Dendrobium catenatum
CTCAAATCAATTCACCAATCGAATCAAAATCAAATCACAATTCGAATCAAAATCAAATCAAATTAACTCAAATTGAATTCGATTTCAATGGCTCCGATTAACCCGTTTTGACTCGTCACAAGTATATATATATAATAATAATTGATACGTCGTCAAAAATTATCTTAATCGGGCACGAATCTCGATGCAAAATCAAATATGGAAACTTCAAAAATTAATTTGGAGACCATCCAAACTCCAATTTTAGTAAACTTACAGTCGAACTAAGCGTCTCAGGAATACAAA
>NW_021451490.1:0-284 GCF_001605985.2 Dendrobium catenatum
TTTAGGATAGGGCCTTAAGACTTTGGATTTGAGTCTGAATTTCTACATTTAGAATGGATTTCAAGTTTGAATGCTTAATATTGAAGTATCCAAGTCATTTACAATCATGTGGTGATTGTTAATAAATGGATAGGGTAAAAGCTAGATCAAAGGTAGGATCAAAGTCTAGATTGAAGTTTGGATTCTCAAGTTGATTGGGTCAAAGTTTGGATGTGTTTGAAGCTTGAATTAATTTTGATTTGTATTAAATGAAGTTTGAGATTTGAATTGATCAAGGGCTGAAT
>NW_021451491.1:0-497 GCF_001605985.2 Dendrobium catenatum
GCCTCCTTTGACTCCAAAAATAATATATCTTTTTTTTTTTTTGGAAAAATAGGGACATACATGTCCAATTTTATTCCACAAATAGAAAGGTTATAAGGAAGAAAAAGAGAAAGAAAATCTAAAATCTCCAGGAAGAAGAAGATGCCAAAATATAATGTTCAATAAGAACAAATACGAAAAAAGTAAAAAACAGGAAGAAAAAACTTCCCCCAAAAACAACCACAGCCATCTGAACAAAAAGCCTCTAAATCAAGAGTTAAAAAACATAAATAAAAGCTATCCGACAAGATCCAAGCAAATCTTCCTTGAACAACAAACAAATCTTCCCTTCAACTCAATCCAAACCTCCTGTATAAAAATAAATGCACAATATCAGAGGAGAAAGGAAAATAAATTTTTTAATATAATCTTCCAGCTATACAAACCCAACAATTCTTATAGGAAGAATTACTAAAGGCCTTCCTGATATAGAACATGCAGAGAACCACCATACCTGA
>NW_021451492.1:0-648 GCF_001605985.2 Dendrobium catenatum
CGAATACTTTGCACGGCGTGTTGGACAGGTTGTTCTATTATGCCCAACTATATGACAATAGCTGCATACTCTACTACTTTGAGGTCTTGATTCATCCATTGTGTTTTTGTATCGATTAATTTTGGGCCTATCAGACCTTTTTCTAAAACTTGGAGGGCTCAAGGGATACAAACTAGTAGAAGGATCATGAGTGGGCCAGTATTCCTTATCCAGTATTATGTGAAATTCTTCTAAGTATGTCATCTTAAAGTTTTTCATTGTGTAATACTCCGAAACATAATCCAGATGACTTATCCTGACTATTGCAGTTGAGCTTATTACATGGGAACATGACATGTGATAAATAATAGGTCTCCCACAACTACATAAACTACTACCACACAGTGTAAAGTCCACATGATATGATCTTAAGGACATATCAAAAACTTGAAACTCATGCATCTTAATACGTGTAGGCTCCGGTATTGTTCTTGCATCATTTACAAGTTTTAGTAATTTGGCTTAGACTAGTGGGGAAAATTTTTTTTACTCTGATGTTCTTTAATATTAATAAGCTCGAATCGACAGACAAGCATTCAAACAACATTATAATATATGGTAGTAATAAAAGCTTGCATCGGTAACTCACGGGTAGGGGTGTCAATTTTC
>NW_021451493.1:0-2314 GCF_001605985.2 Dendrobium catenatum
ACAATAAAAACATCTAAATGATATATGAAAATAGTGGGAAGTAAGAAAATAGATGCAATAAAATCATGTCTCAAAGTACAAAATTACAAAATATTAGTTTAACAAAACTCCTAAAGTACAAAGAACATATAAAATGCAATCATATCCCATCACTAAATGGGTCTTCAAGGGAATCTTCTTTTCCAATTGTATCTATGAATGCCATATCATCATCCCGGTACTTTTGCACACGGTGCTACGTTCTTATGAGAGCATGATAAGTGTTCCTTCATGCTGGTTACTCCGCCCTTCACCACTTTCTCACAAAAATTGCATTGTAAATAGACATACGTCTTCTCGCCCCCTTCTACGTCAACTTGCACACTATATTTCCAAGAAGGGTCACGCCGCAATGACGTATTCGTCTTTTCTTTGCCTCTAACCATGTCTCATAAAGCAAAAATCCAAAAACACACAAAAACAATAAAAACAATAAAAACAACATAAACACTAGATTTTCTTACACTTGAAAAATCTAACCCTAAACTAAAAAAAAAAACTTAAAATCGAATGTGGAGTAGTCCTAGAGGGTGGCAGGACACTTTAACTTCGCCGGAGAGAGGCGGCGCCGGTGGGAGAAGTGGCTGGGAAGGGAAGCTCAGATGGGTTATGCGGTGAGCCCTCTGTTTCGCGAACATACTTGTAAACTTGCAGCGTGCGGAATGAAATTTTGGGAGAGCCTTGGGAGCCCGTGCGCGGTTTTTTAAGGGAGAAAAAAACACTTCAATTTTAAGTGGGGTGGCATGTGGGAACCCGCGTTCCTATGAGGTGGCCATCTAGAGCTCATGAGTTGCGCAAATTGCGCCTTTGAGTCGCGTCGCGCTCAGTCCAAGTGAGGCGTTTACCGCCCAATGGATGAGGAAATTGCGTAAGCCTCGAGGCGGTTTTGGGTCAAAATGCATAGAGGCGCGCCTCTTATTGCGCAATTTTAAACAGAGCCAGAGTGGACTATACTCTTTTAAATGCCCCCAAACCCCTATACAATATAAATATTTTCAAATGATTATAATTTCACCCTAATGATGATCGTGTTGAAAGCTAATATCAATCAGAGGGTTAATTATTGAATTCTACCAAAACTCCAAAGATCTACATCTATTAATAATTTTAATATTTAAAATTAAAATTAATTATCTAAAAACTTCAAGCAAAATTCATCCACCCTCCGCAACCATTTGGCGAAGATGATAAACTCAAGGATAACTCTAGCTAACAAAGAGCAATATTCAGTCAAGAATATCAATCTGATTCATTCTCAAATTTCATTATGCCAATAAGGATGCGACATTTATCCTCTAACCGGTGGTTTGGCCAATACGGCTCCATTTTAACTCGTGGTTTGGCCAATAGGCTCCACTTTAACCCGTAGCTTGACCAAACAGCTCTACATGTATGGTTATGACTGATCCTCTAATCGATGGTTTGGCCAGAGGGCTCCACAAAGAACTCATGATTTGGCCAGACCGGCTCAACGCGCTTAACGATCATGACTGCGACACTCTGAACTAGTGGTTTGATCGAACGACTCAACTGTATTACGGTCATGACTAAAAGCTCGTATGTACCCCAATGGATATTTAACTTTGAGTAATGAATCATAGGGTTTGATCGATAGGGAACAAAGACCTCTATTAGCTAAGGTTGACTTGAACTCATCCCTTAGACAAACATTCACCAAATGTCTATAAAATATCCTTGGACAAAGCAACCAATGACTGCCAACAAGAATCCTTCAATCATATTGGATCAACTACCTCCTCTGACTAAGCATACTATGGACTATGATGACTTGGGACGATTGAACCATGGGATCTTGATTGGTGATAAAATTTTATCATTCCCCCCACCATCCGCTTTAAGTGATAGGTGATAAAATTTCTAATTTAAAATATCTGGATCTGCTGCTACTATATGCTAGATACTACGTATATGTTCAACGACTAGGCTAAATTGAAAGTTCTCTCTCATTATTGAAAGGGGTAATTAACTATAAGGGCTTGCACCTATAGGAAACCATAACTCAGATCTTAAAGTCCTCGTTAAGAGGGAAAACTCTACGTAGTATCTTATCTCTATCTAATATGCCTTCCGAAAATTTCCACTGAAACTTAATCCGTTAAAACTCTCCCCGAATATAACACGGAGAGGCCGGGGCCCTAAAGCTCAAATTTTCGGAGCCCACAATTTGCTAATTGTATGGGTAAGAAATTATTTTCATTGGAAGTATTCAATCTATTATAAATAGGTTATAGATTTCTTTAGCTCATGTTTCAAG
>NW_021451494.1:0-370 GCF_001605985.2 Dendrobium catenatum
GACTGTGGTCCAGTGTCCAAATTAGATTTAAGATCTGAGGCATAATTTTTTATTATAAGACCCTAAATTTCAGGAATATAATCTCAAATTTCTAATAAAATGTTTAACTCTAATTAAAGCTTCATTTCAATCCTAATACGTAAAGTCGAATACTTAGATTATGTTGGGACACTTCCGGATGGTTCTAGAATCTCTAAGTGCCCCCTACTTCTCTTCTCTTAACTATGTTAATAACTGTTCAATCTTGATCCATTCCCTTTTGATTTTCCAAACTTCATTCATTTTTTATATCGCTCTTAGAAGATCTTACAAAATTTTGTCACTACTTTAATCGAGAGTTTTCATAGGGGACTCTGTCTCTCTACGATAT
>NW_021451495.1:0-606 GCF_001605985.2 Dendrobium catenatum
TGACAATCCAATATTTATTTATGCATTTTGATGTTTACATGTCTTATGTACTACTATAATGATTACTTTTAAAGAAATGAGAAGTTATGATTTTTATATCATATTTTAATTTATTTTGGATGTTTATTGACTCTAGACTATAGTGTATGCAAAATTTATGGTTAAGATACTTAAATTGAGGTTTTACCTTTTCTATTACACCTCAAGGCATAACACATTCAACTATGGTTTCTCGACAACCGTTGTACGAGTGCGATCATTTGACCATCATCGACCAATAATCATGCTTTGACCTCTATTGTCTTCCAACTATAATTCTCGAGCTTCATCACCAAACTACAGTCCTTCGACCTACAATCTTCTAATCAACGTTATCTGGCTACTTTGACACCTACACCATCAACATCAATATTGACTCACAACTTGCGCACTAAGATTGATGTTGCATTTTTGCCACATGATTCTTCTAACTTCAACTAAGCATTATGCTTTTTACTGTGCATCCATTCCCTCTCTCCAAAAAAGACATCATTTGTATTCGATAATAAATATTAGTGGAATCATTTTAGTCGAGTCAGATTCCGTGATTTTTTCTAAAATTTCAAT
>NW_021451496.1:0-225 GCF_001605985.2 Dendrobium catenatum
AAACCTCTCAATTCAAAAGTAGCCGTTACTGTTCGTACAGTACGATTACACATCGTACAATACGATCTTCATAAATATACGTCGTCCTGGTACGAAGATGTACGAACAGTTCAAAAACAATTCGTACTGTACGATATAATATCGTACGGTAAGATACAACGAAATACTATTCATACAGGACAATGGTTTGGACGATCAGATGTCGTCTCTGTTCATCGTATGGTA
>NW_021451497.1:0-809 GCF_001605985.2 Dendrobium catenatum
TATACTTTATGAACCCAATTCATACTTTACAAACAACATGGCTTAATTAAAAATTTAGGCTTATTTTGAAGCCTTAAACTTAAGAAACTCAATGAAGTCTCTAATAAGACTTTTTCTCTATTGAAGGAACTCCAACAAAGAATTATTAAGAGAGAATAAGGTTTAGACTGGAAGAAGGTGAGATTATGCATGAGGGAGATGGATTGTGAGCGGTGTTCACATGGTTGCTTCAAGAAAACTTGCACCTTGCTCCCTCTAGTGGCCTTGGTTAGTTCTTAGAGTAGATCTTGGTGGTGAAGCTTTAGAGTCATGGTCTTGGATTATGTATCTTCACTTGGAGGGTGAGAAAGGATTGAAGGTTCTTTGTCATCTCAAAGAGGGTGAGACAGATTTTTTAGGTTCCTTTCCTTCACTAGGTGGGTGAAAAATTATAAAAGTTTATTCTCGTTGCGAGAAGGGTGACATAGCTTTTGATTCTCTGCCACACCAAGTTTTGTGGGAGTGATTTGTAAGAGCTTATTTATCTTACTATGGGATAAAAAGGAGAGCCACTATAGTGTTAGTGCAATATCTAAATAGGATGACTTTGGAAATTGGTTGTAGGTCAAGATTGAGAGAACCACTATAAAATTTTTTGTGTGGTCTTTTTTATTTTTCTTTCCCACTCCTCAATTTTTTGCACCATAAATTTCATGAATGAGTTCAGTTTTTCATCTTCACCTGTAGTTAGATTTAATTTATGTTAGCAAAAAAAAATATTCCTCTTGATTTGTTTGTCCTTCAAAACTTTGGGAAAGATAATCAAGTTT
>NW_021451498.1:0-226 GCF_001605985.2 Dendrobium catenatum
CAAAATCCAACCATGTTGAATTTCATGTCTCCATGAAACAATCCTTATATATGGCTCTCTTTGTAGGGTTAATGTTCATTATTGAATGGGCACTAAGTATCTAATCAATTACTCAAAATCGTAGATTTTATTAATCTAAAAAAGTAGTGAGTATAAAGTGCATAATGAGACACTACAAAGTTATATTTCCTAAGTAAAGTTAGCATTAATTAGTTTAAATACTTCA
>NW_021451499.1:0-389 GCF_001605985.2 Dendrobium catenatum
CAAATTTGCATCCAAACCCAACTCAAATCAGCCTAAATTAATCCTAAATAAATTCCAATCTATTTTTGATTTAATTTGAATCATTTCCTAAATCCTGTAATGGCATGTAATGGCATCGAACGGCTCTGATTTCCCTAAAATCCGACGTCCACCGTTTTCCGCAGTACTCAGTCGCGTGAGGCCCGATTCGCTCGCGAGCTCTCTCTTGATTTTCGCACAGCCCGTCTCCCACGACCTCTCCGTTCTCCTGGCTTCCTCTCGCCGAATCGGTCCCAAGGAGGAGACCGAAATCTCCTCTCTTTCTTTAGCTCTCCATTCTGGACTCCAGGACCGATTCCGACGCCTGGATCGGCTCCTCTTCCTTGCAAGGTGAGTATTTTCTTCCCCTT
>NW_021451500.1:0-346 GCF_001605985.2 Dendrobium catenatum
AATGGTGCTAAGGTTGAAGGCAATACTCCCAAATTACAAGATGAATCGATACAATCATCCAATGTGCATACTGAACAACCCCCTGTCATTATTGATGCCCCTTCTTCTACTCTGGGAAATAATATTAGCAATACTACCAGCTTAGTTATTGAGTGTGAAATATAGATGAACAAATGCTAACCATCACTACTACTCAAAATAATGTTATTTCAAAATTTATTATCCGTGAGTCATAAACAAAAAATTGACTTATATGGATTATGTGATGGTTACAAATAATTTCACTAATACTATTTCTTTTCAATCTGCTGTGACTGATCAGGATAAAGTGGTGGAAATTATTGAT
>NW_021451501.1:0-268 GCF_001605985.2 Dendrobium catenatum
AAAATCACATTATCACACTTACATAACATACCTAAAATAGCCACAAACATTTTCTATTTATAGACCAAAGAAAGGAATACCAATAGCCACTAAAAGAATTAATTAAAGAAGGTCAAAAGGCTCCTAAAACTGCAGTAGAAATCTGTCCAAAACTCTTCAAATTCTGTCCCAAAAACTGCCCAGAAAACTGAGAAGAAACAGATCACAGGACCAACAGCCAGCCACGGAACAACCAGGATTCACGGGAAAAGCACCGAAACAATAAAGG
>NW_021451502.1:0-663 GCF_001605985.2 Dendrobium catenatum
CTCCAAAATTTAACAAATCCTCTGCCATTATTAATCTAGAACAGAGAGATGCAGATTATTTCAGCATTATCTGCAGTTGACAAAAGAGAATAGATTTCCTACTAGTCGAGTAGTTACTAACAACCATCACACCACATATTAATATAGAAAAGAGTACCACCAAACTTTGTTCTTTACACTCCATATGATGAGTAGCTTCCAAGTTAATATCAAACATTTCAAAACAAAGCCAGCTGCCATTTCAATCCTTCTGTCTTAATTTTATTTCAGTGATAGCTAAAAGAAAACAGTCCCAAACACAGACATAGGACAGCTTATGCAGATGCTATTTGCTTGTAAGAGGTATGAAGGTAAAAATCTTTTAAAAACAAACTTTGAACAAATATTTTTTATATGAAATGCCCACTGGTAAAAATCTTTTAAAAAAAAACTTTGAACATCTAGACAAAAAAATTTTAAACTTGTTGAAGTAAGTGGCTAACTTCTAGAAAATGAAAAAGTGAAAATTAAGATTGAAGCTACTTTCTTTAGAATCTTTATATTCTGTTCCTGATTTGCATTTATGTTTCCTTTTGTAGGGCTATGCACAAAAGCATGCCAATTCCTGAGATTCTGATGAACTCGCCAAGTTAAAATATAGTGCAGAGTACCTACATGGTTCTA
>NW_021451503.1:0-200 GCF_001605985.2 Dendrobium catenatum
CGGAAAGACTGTAGTCGGTGGGCGATGTAAGTCAGAAGGACCGTAGTTGGCTGGCGACGGAGGTCGGAAAGACTATAGTCGGCGGGCGACGTAAGTCAAGAGGATCATAGGCGGCTGGCAACGGAGGTCAGAAGAACTATTGTCTGACGATGAAGGTCAGAAGGACGGCGTCAGGTAGAAGCCCAACAATGGAAAGAAAT
>NW_021451504.1:0-280 GCF_001605985.2 Dendrobium catenatum
TTTTAAATTAAAATTCAATCAATTAAAAAACTTTAGCTAATAATTGACCTAGGAAATATCAAAACCACATAACCTATTGCGCACAATTAAATTTATTTGCTAGGACAACCGACTCTAGTTTTAGGTTAGGCCGGTGTTTATTTCTTTAATGCTGTGTGACGGGCTTTTTCTCGAGTTTTATTGCATGCTGGTTGTAAAATGTTAGTGTATTTGTTTATTTATTTTTACTGCACTCTATGTTGAGATTTGATTAACGATTAGATTACCCATAGGTTAGGAG
>NW_021451505.1:0-3536 GCF_001605985.2 Dendrobium catenatum
CTACAAAATTAAAAAAAAAGGGGGGTCTTAAATTTTATTTTTTTAAACTACCAATTCACCCCCCCTCTTAGCAGCCTTGGGACACTCACTTAGGAGTAACAACCTAATTAATAGACTCAACAATAAAGCTTTTGAATTGCCTCATGATCAAGGCAAAATCACTTTCAGACTCAAAAACGTTAGTGTTCATGTCGTTGGTGTTTAGCACTACAGTTCTCTCCTTTTTTTTTCTCACCTGCATCAAAATTTCTTTGATTCACCCCTTGCTCATAAGCAATGAGTGCTCCAAGTAAGTTCTCAATCGAATAAGTATTCAAATCTTTAGATTCAGTAATTGCAGTAATCTTAGCATCAAAAGAGAAAGACAAGCATCTTAAAATTTTATTCACTTTTTCATAGTTAGTGAGTTCTCATCCTAAGGCCTGTAAAAGATGTAACAATTTGAGTAAACCTTATATACATTTTAAAAATTGATTTAGAAGATTTCATACAAAAAAGTTTATAATCATGCAATAAAATATTCAATCGAGACAGCTTATCTTCTTTTGTTCCTTCATAAGTGATACACAATTTATCCCAAATTTCTTGTCTAGTAATATAAGTTGAAAAATGTTATAATCTTCATATTTTAAAGAAAAAAAAATAGTTCAAACATTTTGCATTAAGTTGTACTAAATCCTTATCATCAAGAGTCCATTCAGTTGAAGAAAGTGGAATAATAACGTTATTAAGTTTACCAGCTGGAGGTGTATAACCATCTTTAACAAGCATCCACAAGCAAAAGTCAATCAATTGTAAAAATATAGACATGCAATTTTTCCAAAAGTCAAAAGGAATATTGTCAAACAAAGGTGGTCAGGTAATAGAATACCCTTCCGCAGTATTATGATTACCAGAGTTAGCCATTGATCAAAATTTAAAAGTTTTCGAAAACTCAATTTTATGAATCCCGCTCTGATACCACTTGAAAGTTCGTTAGGGATGTTAAGCCCTTATGAACTAGCCTAAGGCTAACCAAGAGGGGGGTGAATTGGTATTTTAAATAAACTTTCACAATCAAAACAAAACTTAAACCAAACCAAAATTCACCACAAAGAAATTTAAAATACGGAAATTAAATGCGAAAAAAATAATAGTAAAGAATATAGAGATTTATAATGGTACAGTCAACTCGACCTACGTCCACTCCCCGGATGGGTATTGCACTAAACTCAGTGACTCTCTTTTGCTCCCACAACAAAGCGAAGAAGCCTCTACAAAACCTCCTTTCCACCAACACCTGTGAGGCAGAGAACCCAACTCTTTTTGCTTCCTTTTGAAGCAGGTAGAGAACCTTGATCAATTACTCCAGTAGACCTCCCTCAAACCTCCAAGGATAAGGGATGATGATCAGAGAAGACAAATTGGATCCTTGCTTAGAGGAACCTTTGTGAAACCCCTCATAAGCTCCCCCTTATAAGATCCTCTCTCTCTCTCTCTCTCTCTCTCTCTCTCTCTCTCCCTCGCCTCTAGGCTTTCTCCGGTCATAATAGTGATAAAAGATATTATCCTTGAGTAAATAAGTAGTCTTAAATAGAAGAGCTTCATAATAGCTCTTAATTGGAATAAACCAACTTTGTCATCCAAGATGATTGACTGATCATCCTGCACGATCAATACAAAATTAGATCAATTAACCAGGATGATCCGGGATGATTAGAAGGAAATTTTTTCATATCATCTAGGATGATAGTATATCATCCTATATGATTAGTTCAATTTAAGGAATATTATCCAGTGCATCGCCTTGGATGGATGTATGGATGACGGAAAAAAAGCTTGATCATTTGGGATGATTAGTACAAAATGTCGCATATCATCCAGCGCATTGCCCTGGATGGATGTCTGGATGAAGGAAAAATAGCTTTATCGTCTAGGCTGATCTCATGATCTGATGATTAGTATAAAATATCATATATCATTTAGAATATTGCATTGGTAGTCCAGGAAGAATCTAAGGTTTGATTATATGATCGTCCCATATGATCCTAAGATCATTCAGGATGATAATGTTGGTCAATTAAATCTTAATTGCTTTTCTTAATTACCAGATTAATTTAGGTATAATTATTCTTCATCATCCAGGATATTGTCCTGGATGATGTCTAAAAATATAACTTGCCTTAATTGATATGGCGGCTAATTCTTTCTAATTTGATCCTATTATCCAGAACTATGATAGCATCATCTGTGATGATGTGTATAATGACAGCTGCCTTAATCAGGATGCTCTAATTAGGGTTTCTATTTTTAACTAATCATTCAGGACAATATTAAGATCGTCCAGGATGATGTGATAAAAAATAGTGAACTCTAAGACACTCAAAAATTTTTTGTTCAAGTGTGTGTGCGCAAGGTTACTTAGCATCAGGAACCACATCAATTACAATTGACTCAAGAAAAGGTAAAAGATTTATAAAGTGATTCAGACTTAGTCTATCCAATCTTAAGCTTGTTCAAATTACAGTTATGATCTTGTAGACCAGATATGTTAGTAGGAAAGGCAGCCGTAGAGAAATAGAAGTATTTGCTTTCATCATAATCCTATTTTTCTGAAATCAGATATGCAACAGAAACATTCTAATATTTTTTGGCTAATATGAGAGTAAATCAAGACCACAATATGATTATTTCCTATGTTTAAAAGCAATGAACATAAATTACAAAGGCAGATTAAGTCAAGTTTCTCCATATGAGAACCCAAGGGATTACAATGCATACTTTAACCTTTAGAGCCAACTTTAACTAGTCCGAAATTAATCAAACTCTTAGGGGTGTCGCCCACGTGAGTCATTTGTTCTCTGTTTACACTCTCAATCAAAGTGCCTAGATCATCCATTATATTTTGAGAACCTTAATTATTGTAAAAGCTGGTGATCACATAAACTTGACTCCTCTTTTGTCCAATGTCACTTATTTTATAATGATTGAAAAACCATTTAATGAAACCTAACTTATGATAGATTATATTTACAATCTTTTTGAAATTGGACTTCTCATCATAAGAGAGAAAAATATGTCTTTAGGACATCAAGTTATATATATCATAGAGAAGAAATATAATCTTATCCATCCTGATCCTCCGACTAAACTCCCTATTAACATTACTGATGCTTTTTTAGGAACTTTTTAGGAGGGATCAAAGTTCTGAGAGTGATGATTTAGAAGAAGAAGGGGGAGCTCCTACTCCAGCACCTACACTTGCACCTGGACTCAACCAAAATTTATAACAAGAAATGGCTCAGCACTTTGATAGATTAGAAACTCATTTTAATCAATGCTTTGATTATATTAAAAATCATTTAAATCAGAAGGATCCAAGATATCATGAAGACATGGGTTGGATCCATGGTCAATTTGACACACTCAACACAAATGTAGCTATGATAAATAGTTACTTTTCAATATTAAACCAACCACCTCCTACAGATCAAGGCCCCTATGATTGCTAGATGTACTTCTATGTTATTATTTCTTATGAGTATCTATGTTTGTTG
>NW_021451506.1:0-303 GCF_001605985.2 Dendrobium catenatum
GAGAAATATTGTAGTCGGTGGGTGACGTAAGTTAGGAGAACTGTAGTCGGCGGGCGACAGAGGTCAAAAAGACTGTTGTCTAATGAAGGTCAGAAGAACAACATCATGTAGAAGTCCAACAATGGAAAGAAATCCATCTTCGGATATACGTCTAGCGAAAGTCCGATAACCTATGGATGTCCGGCGTCAGGTAGAAACTTGGCGAAGAGTGAAGGTCCGACATCGAGTAGAAGTCCGACATCTATTGGTGGCTGAGGAGAACTCTGGCATCATTTGAGCGGAGTTTCAGCGTCAGGAGGGGAC
>NW_021451507.1:0-241 GCF_001605985.2 Dendrobium catenatum
TCTTCCTCTTTAGTATCTAATCTATTATATAAATCATTAAAAGCTAATGACTTTGCATCACATATTGCTTTCTTAGCATCCTTACGAGCCACTTTATATATATCCCAATTATCAGAATTTTTAAAATTAAACCAATTTTTATAACAAAACTTCTTATTTTTTATTTTTTCTTGCACATTAAGATTCCACCACCAACTATTTTTACTTATGTGATATGTCATTGCTATTTATTTTTGGAAAT
>NW_021451508.1:0-308 GCF_001605985.2 Dendrobium catenatum
TCAGGTTCTCCTCGTTTGTGAAGATGAGGAAGACGAAAAGCGAGCTGGGAATGACCCCGAGGTGGAGGATGAGAAGTTGCATCTGGATGTAGCAGAAGTCTCCCTGAACTCAGTAGATGGACTCACTTCGAGTCACACTATGAAGGTGAAAGGAGAGATCTCTGGTCACGAGGTTGTGGTGTTGATAGATAGTGGAGCGACACACAATTTCATTTCCACCCAGATTGTAGATGGGTTGGGGATGAAGCTGGTGGATACCGGAGGTTACGGGGTAATGATGGGCACCGGGAAGGTGGAGATGGGTCGAG
>NW_021451509.1:0-282 GCF_001605985.2 Dendrobium catenatum
TCTCACGGCTGGCTCCTTATTCCGTGACCGTCCCTCGTTTCCCGTGGCCGTGGCTCTCGGTCCGTGCGGTTCCCCTCGTCTCCCGTGGCTGTCTCCTTGGTTCCTTGTTTGGGTGATTAACCGTGAGCATGGGGGGAGGATTTCTATGTTTTAATGCTTAGTTTATTGTGTCAAAATTAATGTAATGTGTCTCTTTGTATTCCTTTCATACCTATAAATATGGGGGATTGTTTATGTTTGAAGTTAGTGAATGAAATTTGATTTTTGGAAAAAAATATGTTA
>NW_021451510.1:0-396 GCF_001605985.2 Dendrobium catenatum
CTTGTTGTAAGTCATTGCCTAATGTCAGCTGTTAATTGACGCTGATGCACACTATCAACTATCTTAATATACTAGCATTTCATTGATATGATACCCAAAGTTGTCTATCACGCAATACTGATTATTGAATTTTATTGATGCTCGTTGTCACCTATCATCTGTTGCTAGCCACCAATCGACACAAACACTCTCTAACATCCTTCACCTAACATTAGTCTTCGACTAACATTGATGCTCATTATTGATCATCACTCAACATAAGTTGACATTTGACAATCATTTGTCATATATGCCAAACAAATCTTTTTGCTTTCTCAATCTCAATTTCATTGTTAGCATGAGCATTCCGATCATGTCTAATTCACAACGTTGATGCAACTTCTAATGTCCCTTATC
>NW_021451511.1:0-294 GCF_001605985.2 Dendrobium catenatum
TATAACTAAATACTTAAAATAGATTTAATTAAATAATTTAAAATATATATGATATTTAAGGATAATTTTATTTTAAAATAAAGATGGGTTTTTACTTGGAAAATGTGGAAGAGAGTTAAGAGATTTCGCACTAAGAAGTTCAAGTTGAGATCAGCTAGGGAGAGAATAAAGGCCAGCCCATCTCATGAAGCCCTAAAAGAGTATTTAAAGGATCAAGGCCTAAGATACACGACTAGGATTCATCCTAAAGCTAATTAGTGTTGCAAATCTATTTTCATGACTCATGTTTTGATG
>NW_021451512.1:0-245 GCF_001605985.2 Dendrobium catenatum
AACTCATTCAAATGTCTTTTGAAAACCATCCCCTATACTGAAACGACATATGTTCGTCTGGACGAACCAAAAATTTCGTACAGACGAAATCCATATTAAAAACTGTCTTATCCACTCAACCGCTGCATTCAATCGTCCCGTCGTTTGAGAAAAGGAAAAAATTCGTCCTGGACGATATTCAGATCGTACAGACGATTTAATTAAAAAACTGCTCTCAAAACGGTAAAAATGCACGCAAACCAATT
>NW_021451513.1:0-804 GCF_001605985.2 Dendrobium catenatum
TTAGATTGAGTGACCATATAAACACATAGAGGGAGAGTTATTTTTTAAGAAAAAAAAAAATTGTTGTGTAGATTGTACTATATGATTTTAAATTATACTGTATAATATACTGTGGCTTAACGGCTAACTTTTGTGAACTAATCATACTATATGACCGTGATCATACTATATAATTTATTTTCCACCTTAAACCTTAACTACCAGATTAATTTAAGCAAGTTTTAAATATTTGAATTTTAAACAAATTGTACTATATGATTTAAATCATAATGTACAAATATTTGAAAACTTGCTAAAATTAACCCCCATGATTAGTCAATTAAATAAAGGTTTAATTAATAATTGATGATCGTACTATATGAATTGGATCATACTATATGATGAACCAAGGAATCTTTTAGCTGTACCAAAGTTCATACCAGATAAAATCTTAAATTTTGAACTAATCATATTGTATGATTTATACATCATACAAGATGAATTGAATAATTTTAATTGATCATATTGTTTGAATGAAATCGTATCGAATAATGAACAAAGATTAATTTCAGTTTTCCCATCATTCATCCTTTATGAATAAAAGAAATATACAATATCATATTAGATGATATTCATATTATATTGTATGATGTATTGAAAAACTACTACCTATTCATACTCCTTCATACTAGGACGAAGGTATTTTGAACTGATCATATTATATGATATGTGATTGTATTATACAAATAGTAATGGGTGTTTTGAACTTTTGGGGTTTCTCAAATCCTATTATATAAATAATATTTTTATTCATTAAAAATAAGA
>NW_021451514.1:0-437 GCF_001605985.2 Dendrobium catenatum
TCTTCGTTATCGATAGTATCCACGAAATGGGTGTAGTTAGTCTCGGCTTTAGCAGATTTCTTCTTTTTACTGCAGTTCTTTACTAAGATGACACGTGTAGGGTCAACGGCTGGGGAGGCTAAAGGTTGACTAAGTTGGCCAGAAGTTATTCCACGTGGGGAGTCATAAGAGATTTGTTCAACACAAGACCCAGTAGAGGTTCGTCTATTTAGGTTAAGTGAAGACCTAAAGGGTGGGGCAGCAAACCGGAGGTTATTAATTGGTGGGTGGTCTTGACCACAGTAAGGTCCACGGGTTGTTCCAGCAAGAGATGTAGGGTGACGGTCACTAGTAGAGGGTCGGTATTTCAAATTAAGTTCTCGTCTCATGTCTTTCCAAGTAAGGTACTCACCGCGAGACTCTCTATGATCTTCTAATTTCATCCAAAATTGAAGAGC
>NW_021451515.1:0-1173 GCF_001605985.2 Dendrobium catenatum
TGCTTCTACCTTGATATTCTTCATCAAGTGTATGTCGAGGTCATGGTTGGTGTCGTGTATGTAATGAGGATTTCGATAAGGGGCACGTGGGGGCCCATCATCTTGAAAAGTATCATCCCCATACATGGAAGGTGGCCTAGAAGGTGTGTAAAGGGGTGCTTGGTTCCTACCTCGTTCTAGGTTATCGAACCTATCAGTTGTCTGTCGCCGAAGTTCCGCTAGGTCAGACTGGTTTTCCTTAAGTTGCTGACTAATCGCGCCCATTTGACCTACCAACAGGTCTAAAGTCCTGCTAAGTTGTTCTGGGTCCATTTCTAAACACTATGGGGTACTTAGAGGGTTTTCTAGGAAGTGGACAGCAACCTACAGCAGGGAAAAACACTCTATCGGGACTCTAAATGGTGCTGGAAACTCATGGACTGCAAACTACAAAGAAGGGTTAAGGTTCTATATGCAAATGCTGAAGTGGGGAAGTGATTGACAGCACTTAGGCACCTAAACGGTGAACCTACAGCACACTAGATGTTGCAGGAAACAATGTGGACAGCCACTAAACAAAGTGCAAAGTGATTCCTAGACTACTAGACGAGTTATAACAAAGAGGGCAGCAAATAAAACTCAAAACCAACACTTAATGCTCACTAAATGCATGCAGAATTTTCTGGACAGCAAATGTAAGTGAAGATTAAAATGTTTTTATAGATGTTATGCATGCCAAAATAGTTATGCAAGCCTAATTAATAGCCTAGGATGAATTCTAGCACAAGTATCGCATGCTAGCCATGCTCTGATACCAGATGATGCAGGACTACATGCATAAGTAGGAAACTTGCACAATATATTTTAAGATCAAGTTTAGATTTCGTTATTAGTGATTAAAACAACAAAATAAAACTAATGAATGGTCACTTTCGTTTAGGCCAAACGGCATCAAAAAACGTAGGAAAATCAAAGTAGTGCATACAGGGTAGTTTCCAACATAATCCTTGTTTAACAACGAGATCTAAAAACAATGAAGTAATAAATCCTACGAATACTAGTGGATGGCAATAAGTAGACACAATTTCTTGTTTTGAACAAACTCTCACGAAGAACTTGGAATTCGAAAGTAGAAGAATCAAGGAAGAAAAGGATCGCCTTCACGGAGAGACGTCGTAGAAATCCCACGTACCT
>NW_021451516.1:0-321 GCF_001605985.2 Dendrobium catenatum
CGACAATATTTGTCATCATCAAAATCTCAAACTAGGGGCCATGGACTGCAATAGGTTTGACCCACTAAAACCAATGGAAGAGGTCTTGGGGTCTGGCTTGGTCAATTTGAAAATGTCAACCCACTTGAACTAGGATTTAGGTGAAAACAAGGTCAACACTGGTATGGTTAAATATTTATAAGGTAATGGGTTAACAACCTTACCAATGCAGTCTCATAATCCACTGCTCCCCCATTGACGGGTAGGCTTGCAAATGCATGAAAGAGACCTGTATGGGTTAACAACCCGGAAGAACATGCTAACATTTTAGATGATAGAGTT
>NW_021451517.1:0-15895 GCF_001605985.2 Dendrobium catenatum
TACGAATAACCTTCGCAACATTATAAATTTAGCCATGGATCTAACAATTTCCAAAAAGTTTTCAAACTGTTTTTATGAAATCCCAGCTCTGATAGTTCCTACTTAAACGGATGTCATGAATGTATCACTTAAGATAGTGCTCTGATACTAATTGAAAGTGCTTAGTATGACACTATTAACTAAGTGGTTTGACAACCTTGTATAAGTCTTCGTCAGGGATGTTAGTTCCTGGCAGGCCCTATAGAGACCTTGGCCCAAAGGCTAGTACACATGATAGAGTAAGTGGTGAAGATTTATCGTAAAAGAAATAAATTTTAATCAAAACACAAACAAAATCACCACATTATAAAAATAACATGAGCGAAGTTAAATTACAGAAATCTATAAATAATAAGAAGAACAAAGATTATTATCGTGGTTCGGCTTTTCAAGCCTTGACTCTAGCGGCTCCCACTTTTTCCCTTTGTGAGGTACCGCTGCCAAGTATTGCACTATAACAGAATCATGTTTCAGTGTAATTCTCCTTTCAGCCCCTCACAGCTAGGGACGGAGAAGGTCCCTTTACATAAAATCACTTCCTTACTTCCTCAGGAGTCGGCAAGAAGTGTGCTCCAAGGGGTCCTTTTGACACGCCAAAAGAGATCTTCTTCTTTGGTGAACTTACCCTTGCGAGACAGCCTTCAAGTCCGAATGATATTAAGTGATGCAACGCCTGCAGATTGCAACCGTGTGCCAATCCCCTCACACTCCTTGAGTCCCCCTACCTGGATCTTCTCCTCTCTCATGACTTCACCCGTTCCTCAACCCCTTTCAAGCTTTCTTCTTCAGTTTCCCTGCACAAGAAACGAATCTACAATGGCTGCCAAAGACACTTACAAAGGTGCCATGACAAGGCTTAAATAGAAGCTCTCAAAATGAGCTCATTAATGCAAGTTGCTGACATTATCGTCTAGGACGATACTAATATCATCCTGTACGATTAGTGCAATTTAAGCCCAATCAGCCGGAATGATTTGAGACGATCAGAAGAAGTTTGTTCATATCATCCAGGATGATAATATATCATCCTGGATGATTAGTACAAATTGTGGAATATCATCCTCGACATCGCCCTAAAAAATGGCTATCCGATGACCAATCATCCAGCATATCAGCCAGGATAATTTGGCGATCGTCCAGACCGATTTGATCGTGAAATGAAGTCATCATTACTTTCCTTAAATTTTAGAGACATTTTGGAAAAATTGACCTGGATCATCCTGGAAGATATTTTATAGTCCTGGACAATCCACCTGGACGATGTCCAAAAATAGTTTATTTCCAAATAGATTTGGCGGCATATTCTTTTTAAATTGAGCCTATCATCCTGACTGATACAAAATCGTCCAGGATAATGTGTTTTGCATAAAGACGGCTGCTTTAATGAGGATGCTCTAATTAGGGTTTCTGCTTTTGAACAGATTGTCCAGGCCGATATAAATATCGTCCAGGATGATGTTACCAAAAACATAAACTCTTAGGGAACTATCAGAAATCTTCCAAGTTACAAAGCATCAGGAGCCACACCAAATATAATAGACTCAAGAAAGGAAAAATGGTTCAAACTGACTCAGACCTACTCTTCCCATTCTTGAGCTTGTTCCAAATTGCAGTCCGATCGTGTGAACCTAAAATTTCATTAGATAAGGTAGTCGTAGAGAAAAAGGATGTTTGCTATCATCAAAATCATAAGCCATAGATCCGCAACAATTTCGTTGAATAACTAACCAGATTGTCCCATACGAACTAGTTTCATACTGTACGATTAGTTTAAAAATATGAATTTTAAAACTCTCCCCCGGTGTGTGTGCTAAATTACTCAATTATAATCACACTCTCTCATACTTAATAAAATGAAAAATATATACTTCAATTATAATACAGTTTGAACTAATCTTAATTTTAAGTCTTCAACAATCTTGAGTATGATTTCCCTGAAATATTATTACACACAAGAGCAAAATAATTCTTCCAAAAATATGTTAGAAGAGATAATAAACAAAGTAATAATATTTGGAATCATCAAAAACATATATATTGCTAAAAAATCAAACATGCAAAACTAAATAACAACTATTTAAACAATCTCCCCTTTTTGATAATGGCAAAACCATTATTGTTTGAATAACCCTTAATCATAAATTTCTCCTTAACTCCACTTAAATGGATGAGCATGTGAATATTAGGGAATCTTTATTAAGAATAAATCCTTCAATTTTTTTTTTTTATTTTTAAGTTTTTTAACACAAACCAGAAATAGAACAAGAAATAAAAACAAAATATAAAACACTACTACGAACTATGAATAAAGCAAACATCAAGACAAGAAATAAATAAAAGCCAGACACAAAACACCTCAAATGCAAAAAATATTTCTCTCTCCTTTTGACAACAACAAAAAGAGAAGAAGAATAAAAAAATAACATAAATGTAAGAAGTCATATGAGAAGCCTTTGATAATTGATTCTAAAAGAGATTGAGTTATGAATGCAATAACCAGATTAATGATCATTAGAGAAAAATAATGATTCATAATATTTAAATTAAGATATAACATAGACAAGATAAATATATCAAAGTCATGAAACATTTTAGATAATTATATAAAGAGAATTATTGAAAAGGTGACCAAAAGAAAATTAATTTAAGTCAAATTCCAATACAAAATTTAATTGAACTTTAGATTGATTTTAAATTGAAGATTAAAAGATAGAGGAAAGAACATATACTTTTTGGCGACATTGAGCATCTTTTCAATAGTTTTGACACACTTTATGCATCTTTATGTATTTGGGGTAATTTTGTGCCTCTTTTCAATTTGCGAACCATTGCGCACTTCTGATTGTTGTACACTTGTACATTCTATTTTTATTTTTTTTAATTGACCTTTCTAAAATTAATAATCTAAAAAGTCAAATTTCTCTAAGCACAAAGATAAATATATTTAGAATAGAAATAAAAGAATAATAAGACATCAAAATTGAAATAATAATATTAAAAATTTGTATGCCTAAAAAGAACATAAATTTAATATTCTTAACTTAATCGAGTTATAAATTAACTTATATTCTTGAAAAACTAGATTTTTTAATGAAATTAATTACTGTTTTGCTGATCATATTATACTACTTTTCAAATCGATTAAGTCAAGATAATTATATAGGCTGACGACCATTTCTTATAGACACCAAAATCAACTATAATAAGGCAAGACAGTTTTTATTGATATCAAGATAAAGATAATATAATAAAGCTCAGATAATATCAATAACTAAACACCAAACATAAGAATAAAAACAAAATATAAAAGACAATCACAGAAACAAAAAAATTCATCACATCATATCACTAAGCACTAGCAAAGACAATTTCACAAGAAGCACATCTATCACTATGAGGGTCCCTGGTTTGGAGAAGGTGGCTAGTTGAATAAAGTAAAAAAGTTATTCATCATAGCCACATTGGAGTTCACCGAGTTGAACTGACCTCGGATCCAGCCCATGTCCTGATGGTATTCTACATCCTACTGCTGTAGTTGAGTCTGAATTTGATCGAAGCGTAAATAAAAATGACTCTAAAGTTGGTCAAAGCATTGGATCATCTCCTGAAAGGCTGGTCCATAAGAAGGCGCAGGAGCAGGTGCTCCCCTTCTCCCTCAGAATCCTCACTTCCATCACCTCTCTCAAAAATTGCTCGGAATGAAGCATCAGTAAAGTAGATAGGAATTTCTAAATGAGGATCAGGATGAACTAGATCATACTTCTTCTCAAGAATGTATGTCACTAGGTGTCCTAAGGCAATTTTCTTCTTTCTCTTATGAGAGACGTGCCCAATTTTAGAAAGCCCATAAATGTAGTTAATAATGAGTTAGGCAAAATCTATAGGTTCACCTGTCATGATAAGGTAAGTTATAGTGGAAAGAAGAGGAGTAATATTAATGTGATCACCAACTTTAGGAATTAAAGAGGTTCTAATAACATGCTGAATGATCAAGGCATTTTGGTTTAAAGTTGATACCTTAAGAAAATATCACACTTCACTAATCCCTCTAATAACTTGGTTTATTGTTTTCCAGTCAAAATCAGTAGCAGAGGTCAAAGTATGGGCTCTAATTCCTTGGGTTCCTAAATTCAAAAGTACCCCCAAATCTTCCTTAGTAATTTCTACCCACTTCTTTAGAACATAGGATCTAATCCTACTTCGGTCAGTGCTAATGGTCATATTTATAAGAAAGTTGTGAAAAGTGTTCTTGTTGTAGGAGGGAATAAGAGTTAGGATAAAAGCAAATTGGGTGGAGGTGAAAAGTGCCATTACTTGAAAGATAATATTCTCTTGCAGAAGAACTCTAGAAGAAGTGATTTTGGCTAAAACAAACCTAGAAAATGAATCCTCGTTAGTTTTGGATAGAAAGTTTTCTTCATCATTCCTAGAAGATGGACCTTTAGATTGTCTACCCCTCTTGCTGGAACATTCCATTGCAAAGATTTGAAAATGAGAAGGATTTGAAAGATGTTGAGGTGAATGGGATTTTAGTTCTAAAGCCCTTCTATTTAAAGAAAAACAACCTTTCGTACGTATGAAAAGTGGTTCGTATGGTATGATGCTTATGTTCATACGTACAAAATAAAATTTCATATATAAGAATGAATGCGTTCAAAGTGAAATGACTTTTTGTAATCACGCATGTTACGATGCATCCTTTCGTACAGAATTTTTGACCATATGATCGTACAGATGAACAGGTGCTCATCCGGGATGATCGATTATTTAAGATCATTTAATGACAGTTTAAATTGTCCCCCCTCATTGAATCTAACGTGTTTGTATGTACAAACTTAACGTTCATACATACGATTGGAAATAAAAATTGCTTCTGCCCGTATAACCGTCTATATGCATATAATACGAATGAATACACATCATTCGGATGATCTAGGGATCATAAAGATGAAATGTATTGAAAAAAAATGATACACAGTCTGTCCTACCCAACAATCAATACACTATTGAATTTGTATTATACGGAATGAATTTCATACATTACAAATAAAAGACTTAGAAAAATTCTCATGATCAACCAAAAACATGAAATTCGATGTGAATACATTTTAAAATCACACAAAACAAAAACACAAAAATCACAAAAACAAAAATGCACATAAAAATCATAAACATAAAATACACAAACACACATATAAAGTTTGCATAAAATTTTAATTAAGCATTGAGGTCAATCACACCAAGCCTTATTCTTAATGTGCTGAAAGTTTCAAAGGCTAGTGGTTTTGTAAAAATATCTGCAAGTTAAATTTCAGTTGAAACATTATTTAGCTCAATTTCTCCTTTGGCTACATGATCCCTTAAGAAATGATTCTATATGTCAATATGTTTGGTTCTTAAATATTGAAAAGGATTTTTTGAAATGAAAATGGCACTAATATCATCAAAATAAATTGGAATTTAATTTTGCATAGCTTTTACCACACCTTGGAGTCACCATTATTAAAACAACAAGTAGTTGGACGCTTACCCACACAATACTAAGAAAATATAAACTTAGCCCAAAAGCTCTCTTTAGCACAAAAACTGTACCATAACTTAAAAGAAAAAGCATGAGCCAAATCATTCATACTTTTATTACCTAAGGCCCCTTGTTCAAGGACACAACAACACTTGCCCCAAGAAGACTAAATAATTTTAGTATTGTTACCAGCCCGTTTCCAGACAAATTTATTAAAAAGTCTATCAATACTGTTTCAAACTACATGAGTAGGTAGAAGAGTTTGAAAAATATAAACTGGCAAAAAACCAAGAACACCACAAATGAGAATTAAATAACCCCCAAAACTAAGGAAATTAGAATCCTAGGATAAGAGGTTTTTAGTCATAGTAGTAATTAAATTATCAAAAAGAAAGGACTTCTTTTTACCATTAAAAAGACGTACCCCAAAGTTTTTAATAGGCAAATGGACAACCACAAAACCAGTAGAATTATTAATGGCCAAAATACGATCATTTGGTCACTTTCTTAGAAGGAATAAAGCAACACTTATGTTTATTCAAAGCATGATCACTAACCAATTCAAATTGATTAAAGAAGTCAATAAGTTTAACATAAGCATTAGTAAAAAAAACAAAATCACTTGCAAAATATATATGCGAAATAAGAAATCCACCCAAAGTTTTGAAATAGAGGCTAGGAGAATTTTCAAAGAGGTTAGCAAGGCCTTTAGATAAATAATTGACAACAATAATGAAAAGGGCAAGAGATATCGGATCACCCTGTCTAAGACCATGAGAAGATTTAAAAAAAAACCATTGGTTTTACCATTAATAATGATAAAAAAGTGAGAACCCTTCATGCAATTCTTAATATGGTTGATAAAAATTAAGTCAAAACCAAACAAATGTATAATATGATAAATAAAGTTCCAATCAATATTATCATAAGCCTTGGCAATATCAGATTTTGAAATAATGTTGTCACCTCTCACCCTAACATCCAGATCTTGGAAAAATTCCTGGGTCAAAAGAATATTCTCAACAATATCCATCCTTTAACAAACCCCATTTGATAAGGCGAAATAATTAAATGTAAGAGAGAAGTTAAATGATTCATAAGGATTTTAGAGAGAAATTTATAAAAAAATATGTATAGACTAATAGGTCTATAATCATTCTAGTTAATAACATAGTTATTTTTGGGAATAAGCACAATATAAGTAGAAGTAAAGAACTTTTGAATATAATTGCCATCAAAAAAATCATTGACAACATAATAAAGATCATTACTAATAATATGCCATGTTTTTTGAAAAAATTTAGTGATAAAACCATTCGGCCCCACAACAGAGTCACCATTCATGCCATGCAAAATCTCCTTGACTCACTCAAGAGTAGGAGGTTTAGAAAGAATCTCATTTTCCTCTTAAGAAACCAGGTTAGGGATAATATCAAGATTATCAATATGAAGAGGTCTAAAAACTTTATTAAGGTGCTTTTGAATGTGATTAACTACTAGATTAGAAAATTCCAAGCCATCCTCAGAAATAAAGAATTCATTACGATTAATTTTATTAATAGAATTTTTGGCACATTTCCTCTTAACCAAGACATGAAAATACTTGGTATTGTTATCACCTTCAATAAGATGTTTCGCAGTTAATTTTTTTTCTAAAAAGTTTCTTCCTGAGCTTGCAATTTATAAATACTATCCTTAGCATCTCTCAAAAGATTGAAATCATCATCAAAAAGAGACAGATGACATTGAGACTCAATAGTGTTCACATAATCTTCAGCAGTCAAAATATTACAGAAAATATTTTTAAAAACTTTATGATTCCACTAGTTTAAGACTTTCTTAAGCCTTTTCAATTTAAACCGAAGTCTCGTCTTGCAAAGATAGAGTTATCTGGATACAAACGGTGATGCAAATTCTCTTGAACCAAGTCCAGAAAACAGCATGAAGCAACCACATGTTTTGACATCTAAATTGAGATGGAGAGTTAACATACCAAATCTTAAGGGAAATAAGCAAGGGAGAATGATCAGAAAGAGTCCTTCTAAGATGCTCAACAATAATAGAATTAAAACAGTGAAGCCAATAATTATTAAATAAGACCCGATCCAATCTTTTCCACAAGTGGCCAGGTTCCAAGTGAGCTTATTACTAGAGAAACCAATATCCACTAAATTATATTCCATAATCATGTTATTAAAATCCTTTAAAGATTAATAGATAGGAGAAGAGCCCCTTATATGATCAGAAGGATTAGAGATAGTATTAAAGTCCACTCCAACAAGCCAAGGCATATTATAATTACTATGAAAGTGGATAAGTTGCTCTCGTAACACTTTCGTGGTATAATGAGAAGAAGCAGCTTAAACAAAAGAATCACAGTAATGTAAATTTAAAACCTCAATATTGCAATGCAAAACTTATGTGATGTCTCCAATAACATCAATATGAACTAAATCCTTCCAAAGTACCCAAATCTTATTAGCGCATTATAAATAACATATTTAAAATCCAAATATCTAGTAGTACCAATTAATTTAGCAGGGAAAATAAAAGTTTCTAATAAAACAAGAATAGAAACATTATAAATGTGACATAAATTCTTAACATGTAACTTAGAGAAGGGACACCCAATGCCCCTAACATTCCAAATAATAGAGTTAAACAAAAAAAATGGGGCTTAATGAATGGTTTGTGGTCAGGTGGTTCTAGGAGATTGTAAAATAATGTTCTTCTTTTTCCTCCCTCTCCTACTATGAAACTTGATGTAACTAGTGTCATTATCATATTTAGCAAAACATTTAGACATAATATCCATATCCTCAGTATTAGTAATGCCATCACTATGATATTGAGTGTTTAAAGGAAGCTTACTATCATTATCCATACCTACCCGCCTCTTATATTGAGTGAGTTCACCCTCGAAGATAGCTCCTCTTTCACATAAATTTTATTACTAAATTCATTTCTAAAATTTTCCTCAAACAAACTGTTATGGTCATTCACCTGATCTTTCACAATAGATTGATAGAGCATCTTATTAGTACAACTTAGATTTAATAACACCACCTCCATATCAGGTAAGTTTTTGTTAATAGCACAAGGAGTAGTATAAGTACAAGGAAAAATATTTAGATTTGTAGTGATAGCCAGAGTTTTTTCATCCATGTTTTGAGAGTCATAAGATAAATATGAGATAGTGCTTAGATTTTCTTTCTTACTAATAAGAGGATCAACATCATTAGTGTAATGCAGTTCAATATGAGTTATTATTAGTTATATAGCTTCCTCAACATTATCCTGCACTTTAGGAAAATTTCCCTCAATAACATCAGGAGTTGGAATGACAATATTATAATTAATTAAAGGAACATCCTCTCTTGTGAATTTTTTGGAGGAATCCTTTTCCTTATGAAGATGCGGATGTAGCCTATAACACTCATTTAAACTGTGACCATGCATCTTACAATGAGAGCAAAAACTGAGTAAATTTTCAAATTCAACTTTTGGAAATTGCCATTGAATTCCAAACCAATCCAAATCTCTTTAGGATACTTTTTAGAAATATGCAACTTAACTAAAATATGGTCCACAAATAGATGATATACAGATGCTGTAGCTTGATATGTCTATAATGGCCAATCAAGAATCAAAGCTAATCTAAATAAAATTTGTGAGTTAAAAAAATGAAATCTTATGTAAGAGAAGGAGATCCACACAGGGGCAGTAGGAGATTCCTCACAAAAATCTAGTGTCCATTTGAGTATTCTCCTTAAAAAAATACAACTATAGTCCAAACCAATACTAAATTGAATCACAATATGTCTCAGAGCCAGTAATCCAATATGAAAAGATCCCTAAATTTTTAAATTAACAAAGAACTTGTGAATAACATCCATTCAGATGCCTACGAAGAAACTTTTTGACTAAAGAGAAAGCAAAGGGAGCAGCCAGTTGCAACATTAGAGAATTGTCAAACATCAAAGCCAATCAATCTTTAAGTGAGGTTTGAATAAATTAAAGGTTAGAAGAAGAAGAGGCTGAACCAGCCAAAACAACCTTAAAGGATCGAGACTTATAATTAGGAATCAAAACATTTAGTGGGATAGATAATGACAGAGTCATTATCTCTGGAACCCGCAAACCTAAAAAAAATAATCAAAATAAAATGTGAAACCAATAGAGAAAATACAATAGGAGCAAAATAAGGTGAAAAAACCCACAAAACCATGCCAAGATCACCGAGAGACAAGCTTGGATGATGGAGGAACGCACTAGATTACCTCAAACAATGCACAGAAGCACGAGACTGTATACGGTCTAAAGTACAAAGTTAACTCTTTGGTCAAACAATAGTTACAAAAAACTAGGTAAAAATTTTGAAAATCAATAACTTATATAGAAAAATTACCAATAAAAAAAACTTTAATAAAAAAAAAAAAATAAAACCATAAAGGAACAAAAACAACTCATAAAAACATTACAGCAATCGAATTATTACTACACTTAAGATCTAGTATATTAAAGAAAAATAATTCAAAGTTTAGGAATCAATTATAATTTAAAAGTATAAACTTTTAACCCTTATAATTAATAAAATAAACTCCTAATAATCCACAATTCTTTAATTGAGCAAAAATTTCTAAAACATTATTTAATCTATCAAAAATAAGTAATACAATCAATTGGATTAAAATCATCACCTTTAATTCTATACTATTTGAATTAACTAATAAACTGCCCTCGATATACGCTGATAACCAAGCCTAATAGGCTATTATTATTAAGCCTCGAAGGAAGGTGAATAATTCATGACTTGATGAAAAACAAAAGTATAATAATCTTTAATTATTTAAATATGAACTATATTATGCTTTAAATCTTATTATTTTAACAACTAAATATTAATAGCTTTAACAAACCTGACATCAAATAACTCTATAAAACTACCATATACCATAGGATCTACAAGCCACAATACTTTTGCGTAACTTTAGATTATTTACTAGAGCAAACAGTTATAGTAACTAATTAGAAGAATTTTTTGTATTTACTATAATAGATAATTTTAATTTTTTAAATTTTTTTATATTGGCATGCTGTGATTAAAATTTATTAAGTGAGTTTTTATTTATTATATTATAATATAATTAACTAGTGTGAAGGTGATAAGAGGTATACCTAGGTTAGAGATGACGCAGGTTCTTAATAAAATTATTTGTAATGTCATGCTCATGTAGGTCCAATAAAGAGAGTATAAAAAAATAAAAAATATTAATTACTACAGCTACTTCTATTTTGCTTTAAGGCTCCAAATAATAAGAGCGTAGGCAACTTTGACTTGTTTTTAATGCAAACATATAAAATGGTTGGGTTGATTTGATTTCAAATAGTTTATGGATAAGCTTGTAAGAGAGATAAATATATTCATTTCTTTTTATATTGTTGTTAATTTATTTTAAGTTAAGAGTTGTGGTAGTTAGCATGATTTTATGACCAGGATATCGATCTATAAATTATGATATGGCCCGCTCAGACACTGATTAGATAGCAGTATACAGAGTAGACAATTCGCTTTCCTTGGCTAATGGTGGAAGAGCCCATTTGTTAGTTATTGGATGACACGTAACTCATTTAATAACTCAATGCATCACGTATATAGGAAACGAAATTAACTCAATTTCGTATTGAGAGATGGTTCTTTGATTTATGTGTTATCACCTGATGTGTTGGGTTCGATATTGAAGAAAGCAAATATACAAGGATCCCAGAAAGCACAGAAGATTTGTTGAGATATCTTCCAGTAGCGGTAGTATCTATGGATGAGTGTAATGATCGAACGTTGCTCAGGTCCAGAGGATCACGTGAAGGTAGTTAATGGAAGATCCACTGAGGTTGAAGTAGAGGTTTATTGTATCAGGCGTGTGTTTTCTACACACTATATTATATTTTATGAGTTAAAATCTCTAGTTGATCAATTAGGATTAGTGAGTTGTATGATAGAGGAAGCAATAGTCGAGGTGAAAAGAATTTTGTATGTGGGATAATTGTATAATTAATTTATATTAGATAGCATGTTTAGATATATAATATGTTATTTGTAGGGTTTAAGATTGAGGCTAATATTCATATGTATCACTTATGATAGTTAGGGAGTGATGAAGAGTGTGATAAGGATACTATGTAGACTTTATGTGATTTATTATTCGGATACGATAAGGCGCGGGCGACGCGCATAGTGAAGGTTGGTGTAAGGGATAGCAGAGAATAAGAGAGAAATTGTGTACGTATAATTTAATGAAAGAAGGGCTAGAGAATGTAAGAGAGTGAGTTGTTTGACTCATTAGGATTGACGAGTTCTTAAGAGAATGCTTAGAAAGAGTGAAATGTTTTGGTGGTGCATTGGCTGCAGGTCTAGAGTCTATTAATAGGGCATATTTTTGCTAATTATCTTATGTAATTATACAGGTTGATCCTACGTGCTATAAGGTATTGGATAGAAGTTCCTATACGCCTGAAAGATCTCGTCAGCTAGCGAGTAGCCTTAGTGATGTAAGAGACACGGGAATGTATGGTCTAATTAAGGAGGAGGATGGCTATCATAGTACATGCTCTATACGGAAAAGCAAACGTAAAATATAAAGTCAATTTTTAATAAACTCACTATGTGGTACACTGAATACATTTTAATGCAAAGGTGTGTTAATCGAGAGTCCATAAGGAGAAGGCATAGTGAGCGAAATTCGAAAACTAAGTTTGCAAATATGAGAATTGAGGAAATTAATGAATTGTATATTAATTATATCATCTCACATATTCGCGGACACTCCCGTGTGAGGACGCCAATACCTCGATATATCTCTATTAGTAGGTATAATCCGAATTCTCAGAAAACTTTTAACACTAATAGAGTCGATCACTAACCAAGTATTTATTGGTGGAATAATGAGTAAAATTGATGATATTTGAGATAGTCAGCGTAAGTGTATTTTAAATTGACTAGGTGGCTTAGCTGGTTCCCGAATACGAGGCTCCGGAGAGTATAGCTCCTAATATTGGTATACTACATTCACGTAGGCGTTATCAAGCTATTATCTGTCTAGTACACCATTTTATGGTTTCAGATACAAGGTAATACTAATTTGAAATCATACACATAAAATTTCTACCTCGCAGGACTTTATGATCGGCAATCGCAATCTAGAATTATAAAATTTTAATAACGTGACAAAAGTACAGAGGAGGTGACACGCTGAAGTGCCGACATAGACATAAAGTTCAGTCTAATTGATGAGCATAGGATAGAGTGAGTAAGAGAAAGACCGATTGATTGTAAGTGAGTGCTTTGTGAACAACAATTATTTTAGATATCTCAAAGGTCATCATCACTAATCTCGTCCTCGAGTCTTAATCTTACAATCTAATAAAGTGCTCAAAATGAGACTATGATATCCCATTCTAGTGATCAACACTGCACATTCAAGTCCTTTGTGAACGGTGATACTAGATAGAGATGAGGGTACACATTATTAGACCAGACTGTATGTTGCGAATTATTGCCTTATAAATTCGTAACTTGAAAGTATTTTGAAGATGTTATGCATTGACACACGACTTGTTCTTGCTTAATTCGGCAATCAGCTCAATTAACACGTATCGCAGGATTCGGCTTGAGATACCCAAGTAAGTGAGTTATATTCTGGACTCAAACATCTCATTATACCAATTGATTTCAACATTTAATTAATTCTTTATCGAAAAAAATTAGAAAATCAAACAATGTCATTGAGAATTTACATAGTGTCATAATATGATAAAGTAATGAATAATATTTTCTATATTTATATGAGTGAAATATTTTATTATATAGAACGCTTAACTTATCTAGATCTTTATGAGGTTATAATTGCATATAAAGATTAATACATAGCCATATCTATTTATATATGAAAACTACTTCTCTTTGGCCCTTTAGAGACCCATATATATGCTGATTCTCTCTCTCTTAATATTGAGTGTGCACCAGTAATAAAAGAATGAATTATATAAAATTATAGATAAATAATAATTTTAAAAAATCTTATTTCATACGCGTCTCAGTGTGGTACTAGATCGGTGTATGGAATGTTGCAATGTTTTAAGAGGATAAAAATGAATACGAGTGTAACGTATTTTATATACAATCCAGGAAGGCATGACCATAGATGATGAGACCATAGAATACTTACTGACCGGATATTCACCAAATTCGATAGCAGAAAAAACGAGGTAAACAGCTAGGATATAACTTACATCAAGTACTTCTAGCTGAACCTCTGAGACAATTAGTAGATTTTTATATATAAGGTAATATCTTAACTACTATACTTAATTGATCGATATCTACACCTTTACACTCACTATAATAATATCAATTGTAGTGCGACAGCATTGGCTTTAGCGCAAATTTAAACAAAAAAATATTCAGGTGAGGTCAAAGAAGAGAGAATGTAACAGTTAAGGCGTTTGTTTAAAGTTAACATTTATGCACAATTGAAATAAACTTAGCTAGCAAATAGCTAAGTAAACACGTCAACCAATAAAAGTCTCCTTGTCAATTTATTTTATGATCCTCAGAATTGAATAAACTGAGAATGCAAGATATTGGGCTATTTGGAGCTACTAAAATTATAAGTGGATCTTAGTTCATCTTGATTTATAAGGTTCTCAAAAATTTCAACACTTCTAGCTAAAGACATTAAAGCCTCTAAACCATTAATAGTGGTGGAAGAGTCAAGCAAAACAATTCCTCAAATTTCTCTATAATATTGTAAGACATTCAAGTTGAAACAAAACTCAACATGTTGGTGTATTTCAAAAAATCTAGTGAAAATTCATTCTATATTTTGAAATCAAAGATACTTTACACAAACTTTAGCCTGAATTTGACATGTGTGCTACCCTACACAGCTCATGTAGTCCTAGTTAAAGATCTAAAGAATATTCATCTCCCTTAAAATGCATAACTACTCTTAAATATGACATAAGAATTTCAATATGTGGGTCATACATTTACATAAATAGATCTCATCATATCATATGGTGAGCAAAATTTATAGGGGTCCAATTATGACCTCATCTTTTTCATCAGATTAACTTCAAAAAGAATGAGTCTACATTCCCATTTTCTACTATAAATTCCATTAATACGTCTAACCTACTAATATCAAATGCGCAGCAAGAACAAGCAGAAAAATTATTCACCTATTGTGCTAAAAGATGCGCTATATAGAAACTGCAAATAGTAGATTAGATTATGAAAAAAATTATATAAATCCTATCTTAAGTAGGAAGTGTATTACAAACTAATTTATAGTATCAAATGACAATGGGGAGAAGTGCATATTTGCCTTGATGCTGCTATGCTAAGACACTCTTATATTGAAATTAAGTTAATAGGGACATAAGTTGAATACCCTAAATCCCAATGTGGGAAGTAAAGAGATTAATTTTTTTGAATATGACAGTATAGAGAACTTCGTGAAGTTAAATAATATTTTGAGAGAAGGCTGGCAACATTGAGGGTATCACATTTAATAGTAAAAAAACTAGTGAAAGGATTAAATTCGAAAGAAGGGTATGCTTGAGAAAGAAGATTGAATAACAATAAGAGTGTAAAGTGGTTAGAAGCATTCAAGACTCGAAGGTTTAGAGTATAGGCACTAGAGAGCTGAAGAGGATAAAAACATATCTCTTACATCCTTCTCACTCCATCCTACTGTAAAGGAGCAGAGGAGTGATTAAGGAAAGCATAGATGATCCATAAAATGCCGCAGATAGAACTACGTCATTAAAACAAAACAATAAAGAATAAACATGATTCGCTAAGAAGAAGATTTTTATAGGAATAAATCTATACATGTAGCTGCCCAGCTAAGAAGAGTGGAAAGTAATGACCAATAAGTGAGACACTTGAGGGAATCTCAGATAAGTTTAGAAAGAAACCTTAAGGAAAATTCTGAAGGCAAGAAATATAATTTACCTCAGACTAATGAGGTATGAATGAAGATAAGTGTGAGAGAATGCCATCCTTTTGTATAGGATAAAAGTGTTACAATATGTTTGAGATGGATTCAATACCTACACTAACCTAAAAGAGGTCATTATATTGTCATACAGTCACTAGAAAAAGGGCTGCATTCACTCTCTCGGATATATGTCCTCTCACTTAGTGCCTGCCAACATAGAGAATTTATAAGCTTGAGCTCAAAGTAAATGAAACGAAGGAGTTATTATCTGTAATATTAAATGATAATTTGAGAAACTAAGGGTAGAGTCCCAGTCATATAAAGAAATATA
>NW_021451518.1:0-269 GCF_001605985.2 Dendrobium catenatum
GAAATCCATGAAGAAAAGACTTGTCAAAATTGGCAAATGTGCTCTCAAAATTGATCCCAACTTGAAGAGACTGGAGGAGGCTGTGCAGAAATTTTAGAGAGTTTCAACTAATGTTACTTCTTTTCTTTATCTTGTTATAATAATAATAACAACATCATTGCTCAGAGAGCATCATATGAAAAAAAAAAAGCAGCTCACCTCCATCTTCCATCTTTAATTCCCCTAAATGTCCAAAAAAAATAAAACACCAACAACCATAACCCCAAAAT
>NW_021451519.1:0-245 GCF_001605985.2 Dendrobium catenatum
AGGATGTTGGGGAGATTACTAGTGGTGTAGAAAAGTTATGGAAGGGAGTAGAACAACAAAATGAAGGAATAGTAGAAGTCACCCAAGGGGTAGAAAATTTTGACTTGGATGATAGGATTGGACCTTCAAAAACTTTTCCTAGGGATTGGAGATACTCTACAAGTCACCCCAAGGATTTGATCTTAGGAGACCCATCTAGTGGAGTCAATACTAGACATGGACTTAGGAAGGAAGTAAACCACTCA
>NW_021451520.1:0-282 GCF_001605985.2 Dendrobium catenatum
AACGGCCCACGATCAAGGGGATCAACATGGATTGTACATTTAAACCACTCCCAACTTACGTGTAATATTTCGTATTTTGACCGAGGTAAATAATTTTTTTGAGTCAATATAAGTCTAAATTGCAAACCATCTTCGTCATAGTGTTGTTATTGTATTATTTTATTTGCATGAATTTTTTCGTAATTTTTGGGGACTATCAAAAATCCTTAAGAAACTGGCATATATAGATACAAATAAGAATTTTGGGACCGACAGGTGTACGTTTTGCAAACTGATTTCACA
>NW_021451521.1:0-312 GCF_001605985.2 Dendrobium catenatum
CATAAACCAAGTAAAATATCTTTGACTATAATATAAGTATTTCATGAAATTAGGGTGTCGATTGGAGCAAAAAATATTAAAACTTTTGCTATAAATTGCTTGAAACTAGTTGTAAAGGCTCTGTTGGGCTATGAAAGTATCAAAATTGAGTATGAAACCTTGAAAAATAGTTCTAAGGGCAAAAATAATCTAATTGGATTGTCTAGGTTGAAAATCAAGTTCGGACTCAAATTGGCACCCGAACCGATCATTCATCGCCAGCAGCTCCTAGAGCGCAACGCTTGCACCTAGCTCCCATACAAGAACATGTAT
>NW_021451522.1:0-239 GCF_001605985.2 Dendrobium catenatum
AGTTGAAGATTAATATGTGGGTAAAAAAGAACTATAAATATAAATAAATTTAAATTGTATGAATTAAACAATATATTCATTTGTATTCAATTTAGGTTTATGTAAAAATTATTGATAATAAAATAATAGACGTTAAAAACACTATGTATATTTTCAATTATTTAAATTGTAAAAAAATGCATTTCAATTTAATATATGGGTAATTTTGTTATTTATAGTAAAATTTTTGAAAAAGTTAA
>NW_021451523.1:0-205 GCF_001605985.2 Dendrobium catenatum
ATCAAAACATAAGCCATGAAAATAGTTTGCAACACTTCTCTGCCCCTAGAACTCTTTAGTAAAATGGAATAACTGAAAGAAAGAATAAAACCTTAGTAGAAGCTGCTTGGGCTATATTAGCTGAGTGCACCCTTCCTAGATATTTTTGGGCAGAAGCGGTAAATATGACATGTTATGTCTTGAATAGGATAAACATTAGGTCGAA
>NW_021451524.1:0-298 GCF_001605985.2 Dendrobium catenatum
CTTATCTTGTATAAATTTGAACATATTGTATATAAAACTTATACATAGTATTTATAATGTTTATACATAGTGTGTATAAACATATACAAAATATGTATAATGCTTGTACATAGCATGTGTAAACTTATACATAGTGTGCATATTATTTAAAGATAGCGTGTATAAACTTTATATAATATGCATAATACTTATATAAACTTAAACATAGTGTTTATAAACTTATTCAGAGTGTATAATACTTATGAATAGGGTGCATAGTACTTGTATATAGCATGTTTAAATATGTACATATTGTTTA
>NW_021451525.1:0-217 GCF_001605985.2 Dendrobium catenatum
TTGAGTTGCTGCTTCCCCCCATAGGAAACTGTCCTTCAACTGCTCGGTCAACGGCCAGGCAATGAAACTGTATCCCTTCACGAATCGTCGATAGTACCCTGTCAACCCTAGGAATCCCCTCAGCTCCCTTATGTTCCTAGGCTTTGGCCATTTCTGCATTGCCTCAATTTTAGTCAGATATGCCGCCACTCCTTCTTGGGACACCACATGTCCCAAG
>NW_021451526.1:0-252 GCF_001605985.2 Dendrobium catenatum
ATGTCTGCAAAGAACAATTTTCACCCCAAAGTAGAGAATTTCTTTAACCAATCAAAATCCTGACATTGTAGTTATTCTTCTCTTTCTTTGCTCTACAAGATATTTAGAATAAATAACCATTGATTTTCTATTATTACTTTTATGCCTTATCTAAGAATAATAGTTTCCCATAATGTTGTTGATAATACAAATAGTAGTTTCTTTATCCCTTAGGAAAAAAATAAAAACATTATAATTATGAGCCTTAAGATT
>NW_021451527.1:0-248 GCF_001605985.2 Dendrobium catenatum
TTTGTAATTTGATCGTCCTAACTTGTGGGACGAATCAACCTCTGTACTTCAAACAAATACTATTAGAATTACTTCAACTGAGCGTGACCCCGTGATTTTTTCCTTCTTTCGGGTTTTCCACGTAAAAATCCAGGTGTTTATTTTCCTTTCATGTTTGTGTGTTGAATATTCGTACAACGCTAAGATGAAAGTATTTTAAATCTATCACCGCGTATATTCTAACCCGCAACAATTTTCTTAGTGGGGGG
>NW_021451528.1:0-480 GCF_001605985.2 Dendrobium catenatum
TAATTAATAAATGTCCATAGGCAAAGTTGCCTTGCTTTTTAAAAATCAGAGTTTTGCAGAAAGTAAAGTGGCCGGGCACCACTGACAACAACCCAGATTCTAAGCCTAATAATGACGCAAGTAATTTTGAGTGGGATACTCTCAATCTTCAAATCTTCACTTTTGTTCTTCTTTGGACTCCTTTTCTTCAAACTTCTTGGATTCTTCATGGTGAACTACCTAAATGGATAAGAGGGCACTTCCCTTTTAAGGGGAAGGCCACTCTTTCCTCTTTGGGTGTAAGAGAAGTGTGATCCAAATTTGGATTTTCAAATGGAAAAGGAATAGTTCCCAAAAGGGTATCCTTTCCTCTTCGAAATCCAAGCTTTGGATCTATGTATCCCAACTAAAAATTAACTTTCACAACACTTGACAATGATACAAATTACATTTATTTGAAAATGAAATCTAGACTCACCTGCATGGTTATCCTAAGCAGTT
>NW_021451529.1:0-304 GCF_001605985.2 Dendrobium catenatum
CCACTGATGTTGTTTCTTCTGATCCAACATGCTATACTGAGGCTGTCAAACAGCTTGTTTGGAGGCAAGCTATGTCCAATGAGTTTGCTGCTTTACAACAACAGGGAACTTGGACCTTGGTTCCGCCGCATCCCAATCAAAATGTCTTGGGATGTAAATGGATTTTTCGCACTAAATATAATTCCGATGGATCTATTGCAAGGCATAAAGCTCGCTTGGTTGCTCTCGGTTGCAATCAACAATACGGTTTGGATTACTCTCAAACGTTTAGTCCTGTAGCTAAACTTCCTACCATCCGTGTTTT
>NW_021451530.1:0-424 GCF_001605985.2 Dendrobium catenatum
TGAAAAAGTACCAAAGCCCAAAAAACTAATTTTATTCTGAGTGGTGACACTAAGCCTCCGCTTATGCAGGGCAACTTTCTTACTACTTAAAATAACTTTCTAATACAAAATTAAAAATTTTTAGAAAAAAATTTACTTTAAAAGCAATAAAAAAACTATTTGAGACAATTTTTGAGACCTCAAAGAAGAGAGATCATTCCGTGCAATGTCTGAACTGCCCGGGAAAAAATCCAGACGCACCACATCACCCGATTGCACCAGGCCCCGAGTGACATGGCGCATCTGGATTCATTCGGCCGGATTCTTCTCCGAACGAATCCGGATGCCACATGTAATAATTTTCCTCAAAGAGTCGCCTGAAATTAATAGCACAAATATACAACTATGACAGCACATTTAATAACAAAAAATTATTTTAAATTTA
>NW_021451531.1:0-383 GCF_001605985.2 Dendrobium catenatum
TAGCTATATGTATAAAGCTTCTCTTCTTGCCTAATTTAATGGATTTCGCTGTCATCCCCCTATCCCTATTATTGGTCTCTCATTATTCTTTACTTTTGGAATTTACTCAGTTCTTTTGGGTTCTAGATGTTTCGTAATGAGCAGGGTAGGATGCATTATTCTATCTAAAGTAAAAATGACATTCCTGTTTTGAGTATTTGTAGATTTATATTTATAGCTGATCAACATATTATAATGTTGTGGAAGAAGCATGACTTATTGGGTTGTTGCAAGAAGTTCTTTTGTTGTCTCTTTTATTAATTTTTTATTGCCAGTGCTTATCTATTTTGTTAAGTGTTGATGCGGTATGCATTGCCTATTCAAAACTTTCATAGTTGAATTTT
>NW_021451532.1:0-274 GCF_001605985.2 Dendrobium catenatum
TTCTATTTATTGCTGGCTGTGCTCTCTCAGTTTTATTTTTTGTCATTTGTTTTGTTGGTTTAACTATAACAGGTTGGATATAATTTTTTCTTTGCTTAGTTTTTTATCTAGGTCTCGTATGTTCGATTGGTTTAGTAACATCCTTTTGATTTCTTCTCCCATTTATGCTCTTATGGTTGTTTCTGCTTTGTTTAACTTTCTGGGGTGGTGTTGGAATTGCACTGCTAGGTGGGGCTACATTTTAGTTTGCTTGTTGCCAGTGTTTCGTTTTCCT
>NW_021451533.1:0-296 GCF_001605985.2 Dendrobium catenatum
AGTTCATCAGATGAAGAGGTGAACATTTGCCTTATGGCTGGAGGAGAATCAGATTGTAATTCTCCAGAGGTATGTAATGATATTTCTTATGAAGAATTAGATGATACTTTTAATGAATTAGTCATTGAATATAAAAAATTAAAAAAAATATATAATACTTTTAAAAAAAGAGCATAAAAGTTTAGATATGCATTTTCATGATTTAAAAAATGAATGTGATGATTTGAAAAATAAAAATAGTTATTTATTAGATTGTTCTTTACTTGTTTGTAAACTTGAAAGAGAAAATATTCTAT
>NW_021451534.1:0-234 GCF_001605985.2 Dendrobium catenatum
AACGATTTAAGAAATAGTAAGAAAACCGTTCCAAACGAAGCCTATGGTGATGCCTTAGTTTGTATATTTGATTATTGTATTTATAAGATCCATCTTGTTGTAATGAAACACTTTTTTATTTACACACAAGAAATAATCCTTTTTTTTTTGTTAATCAATATCCACAATTGGCAAATACCCTCATAGTTGTATGGATTTACATCCATACCCCTATGAGGGCTTGGATTCTCTTGA
>NW_021451535.1:0-301 GCF_001605985.2 Dendrobium catenatum
AAAATATTATATTTATGCTTAGTTGTTTAAATTTGATCAGGCTAATAGAACACACTATAAATTTCTCCAAGCTGTTTATTTATATTCCATGTATTAAATCACAATGATATATGTGTTTATCTATTTGAATTTTGTGATTCTAAGGAGTTTTGATATGTGAGGGAAGTCAATTCTTATATATGCTAAATACACAAGAGAGACATAAGAGCCTAAAATTTTAAATATCTAATATATATGTGTTGAGCATTGGGAGTCATAAGGGTCTATTTGTAATATCAGTTTTTGCTCCAGGTTCGTCCGG
>NW_021451536.1:0-2780 GCF_001605985.2 Dendrobium catenatum
CATCCAGGACTTGGGACCTGGCAACGGCAGTGTTCTAACTATAGTTACTCCATGTAAAATAAAAATAATATGAAGATCCCTTTTGCATTAATTCACTAGGCACAAATGTTGCCTCCATAATTGACCTCCTTCATTAAAAACATGACCTTTCTAAGCCTTGCATGATAGTAGAATTACAAAAAGAACAAAAGGCAACAACCACAATTTTTTATGATCTCAAAACAGTTTTACATTCCCAGCTTCTTGGAAGCAAGCTTGCGTTACTAGAGACCATGGAAAAACAAAGCCTTCCCTAACGTGCACTCACAAATAGCACGGGACTTAATCCTTCCAACTAATCTAGTTTACCAATATTATATTACACGCAAGCAAACCAAAACGTTTTAACTTATTAACACAGAGCTCCAAAGAAAACTGCTCTGAAAAAAAAAAAAAAAACAATAGTTACAGATCCATAATAGCTGTTATGATTTATTAAGCTATAACGCTAACATGCATATTCATAGTAACTGTCGGCAGAGTGACAGCAAAGTAACACAATTTCTTCTCTTTACAGAATGAATGAGAAACATGTGGCTCGAAAACAATATCAGCTCATAAATCTAACAAGATCACCTTTCCGCAAAAGTAAAAAATAAATTTCTCTAAGATATTAACTGTAAGTCTACGTTCTATTAGACCATTAGAACATCCAAAGGTAATAAAAGCAAGAGATAATATCTCCATTCAGCCCTCAGCTCCTTGGATAGATCATTTCAATAGATCAATGTTTGCTTGTAGCTAAATATCAAATGCCAAATTCTCATAGATGAAACAAAAATATATTTTTGGAAAAAATCTTCTCGGAAGAAAAACACAGATTAAGTAGCATTTTAAATTAGCCAATATTAACTACCATTATGTGCGCTTGGATCATAGGAAAATGAACGCATCAAACAAAGCATTTTAAATAAGGAATTCATATAAGGAAAAAAAAAAGAACTGGTGCTTATTGACGGCTCATTGAAAGTATATCAAATGAAGCAATACCTTAGGCGGTTTGAAAGGATAGTCTGGAGGGAAATGAATGTTGACTAAAAAAACGCCCCCTGAATAAGGACTATCTGGGGGTCCCATAATTGTTGCTTGCCAATGAAACATGTCTTCGGCAACAGGCCCTATGACATTGAAAAGTTAAAAAAAAAAAAAAAAAAAAAAAAAAAAAAAAAACAGAAAGAAGGTAACTTGCATAAAAATTTAATTTCACAAAGAAAGATTCAAATAAGAGTATTACCACTCCTTTATCAATCCATTTTAGAAGCCAGACAAGTAAGAATGAGCTAGTTGGAACTAAGAATTCATAACTTAAACTTGGAGGACGTATTTAAACTAGCTACAACAAAAGATGCAGAACACTTCTGCAAGCAAATCAGTTAACGAAAATCCAGAAATTTAGATTTTTTTCACTGAAAGATATTTCACCAACTCACGTTATAGAATATATTTAAAAATAATTTAGTTATTACTTTAATTTCCTTTACAACTATGAAAAAGCACAAAAGTAATTAAAAGATTTATTTGTGCAAGAGATTATTAGCATGGGCATTATAGGTTTAATTTTCATCAAATACAAGAGGAATTAAGTATGATATAAAGTATGGACACTTCAAATACATTAATGAATGCCATAATTGTGTCAAAATGGTAATAACTGAGGGCCACAATCAAAGGTGAAAGGCCACTTAAGCAAGACAATATGCATCTGCAGAGTTAACTAAAACAATACAATTACAATAACCAGTTTCATCATGACGTGTTTTTAAGAATATTTCTGTAAAGAGATAACTCAAGAAAGAATATTTGCAAAACTATCTGAAAAAACCTAATCTATTTATAAACTAGAATCTAACAAACTAGTTATGTAAACTATCATGAAGAAAACAAAATATTACATTTTATGCAAGAATGTTTATAAACTAGAAGCAAATAAACTAGTGATACGCACTACTTTGCAGCAATTTTTAATTTACTGGGCTATGAAAACAAATTTTCCTTGGTTTCATAACTATCAATTTATAAGGTCATCATTACATTGGTTGGGCAACAAAAATAATTTTATATGGTGTCTCACCTCACAGCATAGTAATGTTGATGATGTACGCTAAGAAACAAATTAAATTTGTTTTCAGAACAAAATAAATATAAAGTTAAAAGTATACATTTTTTATAATCAAGAAATTAAGTAAATGATTAATTGTCTAAATCTATCTACGGGAAAGCATATAGAACAAGTTACATAATTGGCGAAGTTTGTAGAAAGCACCTCAAGTAGAAATGGTAAACATGATAAAGAAAATTAAATATTTTCACTTCTTTATGGCTACACATCATTAAAAAAACAAAATGGTTTACACAATATCAATAGTGACCTCTGACGATTAGAGCATTGACATATTACTCATGGGAAAATACAACTATAAAACACAATCTCAATCGCACAAAGCTAAAAACTGAGAATATCCAAGTATGATGGTTTATAAAGTAAATTGATTGAAATTATATTCTCTGTCATCTCGAGAACGGCAATCAAACCAAAGAAGACCCTAAGCCCCCTCATAGTCTCGACTAAATGGCAATAGTAGCTAGCATTCACAAAACAATATAATTTACTACAATTTGTTCCAAAAACATAATCAATAACAAAAAGAAACTACCAAAAAGATATATGAGGTTGTTGAAATTAATATTTAATTATATATTTAATACAAATTTAAAAGTTTTATATTAATTGATTAAATTTA
>NW_021451537.1:0-263 GCF_001605985.2 Dendrobium catenatum
GTTCTTGCCAAAAAAAATAGTTAATAACGCCTATTTTAAGAATAAAGGTGGCGCACAAAAAGCGTGCAAATTATAGAGCAAGTAAGCTAATTTGTCATGCTTTAAAACTATGCAAGAGAATTATTGAGCATAGGTTCCAACGTGATACTAAAGTTTTTCAAAATCAATTTGGATTCATGTCGGGTAGGTCTACTATGGAAGTTATTCATTTATTAAGAGAGTTGATGGAAAAGTATAGAGAGAATAAAGATGATATATATATA
>NW_021451538.1:0-1205 GCF_001605985.2 Dendrobium catenatum
CTGATCGATGACTAGCCTTAATCGAAAGTTTTCTCTCATGATCGGGAGGGGTAATTAACTATAGGGGCTTGCGCATATAGGAAACCAGAACTCAGATCATAAACTCCTCGCAAAATGAGGGCGAAATCTCTAGGTAGTGTCTTATCTACCAACCCATCTGCCTTCCAAAATTTACCTTGGAACTTAGTTCGTTAAATCTCCCTTGCCGAATAAGAAAAGCGAGTGGAGGCCGGGGCCAAATTTTCGGAGCCCATACTATCCGAATAGTTAGAAAATTTTTAATCTTCATCGAGATGAAGAGGGACGACACTTTTTTATACTCTTGAAAATGTCTATATGAATGGGATATCATACAATACAAATAGTTCAAAAAAATTGAGTTCATTGGGACGAAAATGAACCCATCCAATTCGTACTCTAGATGACGTACGTATAAAAAATTCATCATACAGTGTAAACCATTCAGAAAATTGTCAACTTCATCGAGACCAAAAGGGACACGTCCAATCCATTCTCTGGACGGTGTACGTATAAAGATGAAATTATACAGTACGATCAATTCAGGAAAACTTTGAATTCATCGTAATGAAAGTGGTAACCATCCAATTTGTACTATGAATGATGTATATATGAAGGTAGCTTCATACAGTACAAACCGTACTTAGAAAAATTTTCTACATGCAGCTCATTTGACTGCTCGAAGGGGAAAATTACTGAACAAATCATCCCGTATGAAATGACTTCGTATAGTACAATTAGTTTTTTTTTTAAATTATAATTTAAGGCATTCCCTCAATGTGTGTATGTATAATTAATCAATTACAATCACACTCTCTCAGACTCAATAAAATGAAAAAAATATAGTCTTCATGTAGAATGAACTTTAATCTAATCTTATTTGAAGTCTTCAATAATTTAGAGTATGATTTTCTTGAATTGTTAGTACATAAATATAAGAAAATAATACATCTAAAATATGTTAGGAGAAATTTTAATTAAAAGAATTATATTTGTAATCATCAAAATCATACATGTTGCAAGAATATCAATAATTAAAAAACAAATTTATAATTTTCTCAAGAATCTCCCTCTATTTGATGATGGTTAAATAATTTTTTTTTGAGAAAACTTGTATACCCTAAATTTCTCCTTAGTTCCCCCTAAAAGAATGAACCTGTGAATTTAGGGAAATTTCATAAATGGGC
>NW_021451539.1:0-1003 GCF_001605985.2 Dendrobium catenatum
TTGAAGGAATTTTGTGAGAGAGCTTTAAGAGGTCTAGGATCTTGGAGAGGGAGAAGGAGAAGTTGCGTGAGAGGGAGAAGTATTGCGAGGAGGTTCGCGTCATTACTCTAAAAAAGCTTCTACCTTGATTCCTTCAGGTGTATTTGTTGGTCTCTTGGGTAACTTAAGGGAGAAATGCTTCAAGGCTGAAGATTGAGGTTCTTGCCTTCACCAGGAGGGTGAAAAAGGATTCTAGGTTCGTTGTCTTCACTAGGAGGGTGAAGTTTCAAGGTTCTCTACCTAACCAAGTGAGTAAAAAGTATTCTGATACTCTACCTCACCAAGTTGGTAGAAGAGATTATTGTAAGGGCATCTCCACCTTGTTTTGGGGGTTACATGAGAGATATTAAAGGTTTAGTGCAATACCCTTAGAGGAGGACTTTAGGGAGTGGACGTATATAATGTAATAACACTTACGTTGACTCTGCCAAATATTTTTTCTAGAGTTAATATAAGTTCAAATCATAAACTGTCTTGGTCATAAAACTGATATTATAGTATTTTGATTTTTTTTGGTAATTTTTGGGAACCAATGAAAATTCTTAAGAAATTGACACCTCTCTAAAAAATAGAGGATTTTGGGACCGTTAAGTGTCTGTCTTGTAAATCGATCGACTTCACTACTATTTTCTAAATAAAATAATTTATTCTAGGAGAGACATAATTGACAACATTGATCTCGGTAGCTATGCCACCCATGAAATTTAAAGAACCTAAAGTTTTATGGATATTTCTATATAATTTATAATTAAGCTCTTCTGATTATGTTTGTGTAGAGGTGTCAAAAAAGGTCAATTGGTGGGGTTCGAGTCCAACTTGAATTAACCCATGTCTAAATGGGTTGACCGTAACCCGACCCAATTTTACAAATGAGTTAGGAATTTCAACATGGACCTGACCTGCGTAGGTTATTGAGTTGACCCAACCCGGCCTGTGAACTCGCCATTGTAGATGCCGTGTACTG
>NW_021451540.1:0-704 GCF_001605985.2 Dendrobium catenatum
GGTCAGACTGAGCACCCACTCTATTGCCCTTACCACAGATGCATTGGGCATGTGTTAGAGGATTGTTTTGTGTTCAAGGATAAGATTGAGAGGTTGATGGCCACATGACAGATACACCTCCAGGACAACGACCTAGTGCAGCCCAAGTGTAAGGTCCCTCAGACAGTTCAGCTAGTCTCCAGCCCCAGTGACAGCCAGAGTGATGCTCAGGGCACTACTAGTAGTTTACCCATGAGTTTTGAGGATGAGTGGCAGATAGCACTCTCCAAGAAGACCTAGCAGATGATTAAGTAAGCTGTATAGAGTTCAAAGGTAGTTGAGAGGAGGCCTCCCAAGGCCAAATTGACAGTTGCCACTCCAGGTTCTTTGTTAGCACTTGTTTTACTTTTCTTTCTTTTGTTGTAGTGCCAGATGAGCACATTTTCTTTTTGCCTTCACTTGTACTAGAGAGATAAAAAAAAATGGTTGTAACCTCAGTAGGGAAGATAGGCCCCCTTCTACCACTTAGGTCGAATGACCTCGTTCTCCCTTATGTTGATGATTAATCAATAAAAGAAAAATGATGATTTGCAATTATGATTGACTCTTACACCTCTTCTAGCTTTACTAGCTTTATAGTGATGACTCATGAAAGAGTATGATCTCTTTATCTCACCTTAGGGGTGGATAGATTTCTTCTTTTGAACTAAAATCTTTTTCAAATT
>NW_021451541.1:0-396 GCF_001605985.2 Dendrobium catenatum
TGAGAGCAAGCTAGAGAAAGAACAAGAAAGAGCAAGATAGAGCAAGTGAGAGAGCAAGAGAGAGATAGAGATAGAGATAAAGATAGAGAGAGAAAGGGGGAGAGAGATAGTGGGAGAGAGAGGGGGTGAGAGAGGGAGAGAGAGAGAGAGAGAGAAAGAAATGGCAAGGGAGTGCAAGAGATCGAGAGAGAGAGAGAGAGGCAAGGGAGTGCAAGAGATCGAGAGAGAGAGAGAGAGAGAGAGAGAGAGAGAGAGAGAGAGAGTGCAAGAGAGGGAGTGGGAGAGAGAGAGAGAGAGCAAGTTAGAAAAAGAGCAGGCTAGAGAAAGAATAAGAAAAAGCAAGAGAGAGCAAGGGAGAGTGGAAGAGAGAGAGAGAGCAAGAAAGGGCAAGGGAGT
>NW_021451542.1:0-884 GCF_001605985.2 Dendrobium catenatum
TTAAGGACCCGTCTAGCGAACTTAGAAGTCTTCTAGGGGCTAGGATAGATCCCGGATTGACATAAGAACTTCAACACTTAAACTTAGTGACATCATAAGCTTCTCATAATTTTCTAGGAATTCTTAGGGCTTGTTAGACTCCCTAGTTAACCAACCCTAATTAACTGTTTAAATAAGGCCCCGAGACCTTCCGAAAAATACAATAAATACACCTTAGGTCAGAAAATTACCCATAATACCTTGAATTGTCTAGAATATGACACTTGACTTTAGATAAATAGGGCTCCCTAGTTTGACTTCAGGTTGACCTCTAATTTGACCATAGGTGGAAATTACCATTTTGCCCCTAATAATTCATTAAAAATTATTAAAAATCCCAATTTTTCCCCAAACACTTGGGATCACTTTCTCAGGTCATTCCTGACCTTTGGGGGTGATTCCAATCAGTTTGGAGCTTGTTTGGGGCAAAACAGTAAAAAAGGCCTTTTCCTAGTTAATTTAGAAAATTCCCTTAATTACCTGGTCTTTAGAAATCCATAACTAATTGTAAAAAATTCCAAATTAGGAAAACTCACTTGCATTAGACTCCAATTAAGGCCTAGTATTTATTAAAAATCTTAGGATTCCAGAAAATGTCATAGATTAGAAAGTCAATTTTTTGGTCAACCCTAGTCTATAGGATAGGATCCGAAACTTAGAAAATTCATAACTTTGCCTAGAAAACTCCGATTTCAGCCCACTACCTGTCTAACTACTCGTATTAAGGTCTAGTATTTTCCTAAGGTTATAGGAGACCCAGAATTAGCCTTTTTCCCATAATGACTTTTTGGACCCTTAGTTTAGTTCGTGGGAGGACTTAGAACTTTCTAAAATTGGCTTATATC
>NW_021451543.1:0-249 GCF_001605985.2 Dendrobium catenatum
TACACACTAAAAATTTTTTTTTTCGGAATTCCGGCGTATTAAAATTTCGACGGAAATATTTTCCAGTGAAAATTTCGTCGAAAATTCGTCGGAAACATTTTCGGCAGAATATTTTACGCCGAAAGTTCTTTTACGACGCGAACCAAACTGGCGCACGACATTCCGCCGGAAAGTGCGCCAGAAACCCAGATTTCCGTCGGATTTCACATGTTACCGGCGGATATATTCCGCCGGTAATAGCGGGGTTTC
>NW_021451544.1:0-8604 GCF_001605985.2 Dendrobium catenatum
CTCAAAGGGTGGAACTAGGGGTGCAAACGAGTTAGTTGAGCTCGAGTCAGGGGGTGTTCTAGTCGAGCTCAACTGTCAAATATCGAGCTCAAGTTCGAGCTCGAACTTGAGTCTAGCTCAAAAGTCGAGCTCGAGCTCAACTCATTCCATTGTAAACGAGTTCGAGCCGCTCGTCTTCGGCGCAGTCCGGTTCTCCTTTTGGTTCGCCACCTTCCGAACTCGTCGAGCCTTGCATGGCCTTTTAAAACCGTAGAGAGAGAAAGAGAGGGCACAATGAATAATAGGCATTTATTATTCAGCTGTAATAAATGAACACTTTACATCATCATTTATTAGACCGTTGTAGTCTATCAGAAAGAAGAGAAAGTGAGAGGGAACTTTGAAATACGCACGCGGGATTTGAGAAATCATGAAAATTTGGGATTGTAGTACATGCAGTAACTTTAAAATTGCACCAGGATTTACATAACATTTAGTATTATTTTTTAATATTATATTTAATAATTATTCGAGCCGTCTCGTGAGCTCACGAGCCGAACCAGCTCAAGCTCGAACTCGAGCTGTTTACTAAACGAGCTCGAGTTTGAGCTCGAGGTTGACTTGTGAGCTCGATAAGCTCGGCTTGCGAGCCCATAAACAAGTCGAGCTTGAGCCGGCTTGCGAGCCAGCTTAACTCACTTACACCCCTAGGTGGAGCACCCATATTATTGGATCCTTGGACATCATAAATGATAAACTTGCTTAAAAGCAAGCATTGGTCTTTCAATGGGGTTTTCATAACCCTTTAAAAAATATCAAATATCTTTAAAATAAAATAAAATATTTAAATCACAAATGACTTAAAGTGAAATCATCTCTGAAATTAAAATTAAATTTCTTCCTGTTCCACAATAAAATAATCTTTCAAATAATAGTGTGCATAGCTGTCAATGGCGCAAAATAGCGCGCGCCATGGCGCACGGCGCGGCGCACCTACGGCGCTATGTTCATGGCTAGGCGCATGTGTTTAAAATAGCGCGAGCTATTTGCGCCACATGTGAGCCATGACGCATTGCGCACGGCGCAAAATAGCGCGCCAAATTGTTTTTAAATTTTGGTATAATTATGAATATTTTTTATACCGCTCGGTAATGCTAGTTACATGCTCTGTACTGCTCGGTACAATTAGGTACACGCTCGGTACTGCTAGGTACACGCTTGGTACCGCTAGGTACACCCTCGGTATCGCTAAGTACATGCATGATACCCCTCGGTACCGCTCAGTACATGCTCAGTACTGCTCGGTACATGCTTTGTACCACTCGGTACAGCTCGGTACAACTAGGTACACACTCGGTACCACTCGGTACATGCTCGGTACCACTAGTTACATGCTTTGTACCACTTGGTACAGCTCGGTACAACTAGGTACCGCTCCCTAATTTCTATACAAACGAACTTCAAAATTTCTCTTACAAATAAATTTTGTTCCGGGGGCGCTGACCCTGGAAACCCGGCAGCCCCCATATTATGTTTCTTGGACAATGTTATGTTTCTTTTATCTAAATTTGTTTGCTTTTAGGTGATCATAAAATGTCAGATTCAGGTCTTATAGGATTATGAGTAGCGGTACCGAGGGTGATGAAGAGGATTATGAAGTCTTTTATTATTATGATAGCTTGTCTTTCATTTTTAATAATATTTCATATTCATGCTTATTATTTTATAATTTTTATATAGCTTGCGCCATGTTCAAAATAGCGCGCGCCGCGCCGTGCGCTATGCGCCATAGCTCCAAATGGACCTTTGCGCCATGGTGCGCCATTCGCCATGGCTCCAAATGGACCTTTGTGCCATGGCTCCAAATGGACCTTTGCGCCGTGCGTGCGCTAACATCTCATATGCCATTTAAATGAAAATTAACATGTATGCTAAAAGTGAAATATCATGATTGTTTTGCTAAGTATCACATGCTAGTTTTTATGTATATGCTAAGTGTGATATGTTAGTTCATATGGATATATTTTCAACTATGTCATATGTCTTATGTCCATGCTTGCTTATTCTTTTATCTTATACAATCGTACCGGAATACCAAAAGTTTGCTGGTCAGGTACATTAACATATTGTTGGCCATTTATCTTCCTTTCCTCTTTTGTCCCAAAGGGCCATATTGCTCATAAGAATCGTATTTGTGCTTTTGCACCATATTTGGTACTCCGTCTTCAACATGCACAATCATTCACTCATTCTTTTCATATAAACATAGATAGGTAGTGTAGCATTTTCATATCATTCATATGCATTGAGTATAAGACAAGTTTACATTAAAGAAACTTCTATGCATTACTTACTATCAAATAATGAGAACTTTAATATGCTTGAGAACATCAAATATGTATTGATTCATAGAAATATTTAACATACATTTCTATCAATTAATAAAAATATTTCATACGCATGTAATATATATCAACTAATGAGACATTTCAAAATAGAATATACAATATGAATTTGTAGAGTAAGATGTTCCTACCTCAAATATTGCTCCTTGAAAGTGTCGTTTCACCAATCTCTCCTTAATACCTCCTCTTTTCAAGACCTAAGTGAAGAATTTACAACATAAGTTTTCTTATACAAATCCAAAACAATTATACCTCACTATCCCTCAATAACTCTACACATGCCATTAGTAATTTCTCTCTTTAAGCTCATAAATACCATTAACCTACCCATACCCTAAAACATTTGTTTATCATATACTTATGAATGTTCATAAACATATAGGTATGAATGGTCATTAACATACCCAAAATCTACAATTTTCCTTAATAAAATTAAAAGCTAATTTTCGGATTTAAAATAATGTAGAAATTAGGAAAAATATTTTTTTTATCAAAATTCCAATTTCTCTTAATTAGAGATCTCTCATGACTCTTAGGAATAACTTTTGTTCACAAACTAGTTCAAAAATCCTAGGAAAAGTCCTAATTTTTAAAATCTAAAATTCTTGAAGAAAAATTGCATTTTCCTTCATACAATTCCTTCTCCTATGTTCTTCTAACATTCCTTATAAAAATAATTCAAATTGAAGAAACCCTAAATTTTGAAAACTTGAAAATCTTTGAGGAAATTCCATTTTTATGACTTAGAAGCATGCTCCTAAACAAGCCCTATAACTTTTCTAAAGAAAGCTCCATCAAAAGCAAAACCCTAAATTTTTCATTCATGAAAATCTAGGTGAAAGAACAAGATTTTTAGGTTTAAAACTTACCTTTCATCTTCCTTAACCTTTCCCTACTACTTTCCTCCAAAAGCCCGCCGGAAACCGCCGCCGGCCACCGGATTTCATAAGCACCCGACGCCTCTTCCTCTCTTCCGCCCACTTCTCCTCTCTCTCGGCTGAAGAAATGAACAAGGGAGTAGGGACCGATTATTTAGGTCCCTTAGAGTCTTAAGGGTGTTGGGTAGAGAAATGAAGCATGTGCCCCTCTCCCATTCTTCCCTACTAGCTCATGAAGGGCAAAGCGGATATAAAGGTTTAAAATTTACTTAAACATCTTCGGTGATTTTTAATTTTCAAATCGTGCGAAATTGGGTATACATTCTTTATATCGTTTCGATCGAAATTTCGCGTAGAATTTAATAAAATTTATTGCGTTGAATTCCGACTACTTTAGGCAAAATTCGTCGCGGCGCATCGAAATGCATGCGACGCATTTGATTGACAGTTTTCGGGTTTTAGAATTCCTTGGAATTATTTCATATATATACACTTTAGGAGAATAAATAGAAAAAAAAAGACATTTAATCTAATTAATTATAATAAGCAGAAGAGAAAAGTCATTTATTCTAATTGATTCTAATAATTATATCCCACAGATCTTGAAATTAATCCCATGGATCTTGGTATCAGAAGAGGAAATCTCCAACTGCAGTCCACGGTTGCAGCCCACAGATTGCTGACTTTTCAAAGCCGTGGACTTCCTCCTTGCTGTGTGATTCAAGACTCCCCCTCAAGTTGGGTTGTATAGGTTGTACAATCTTAACTTGCAAACAAACTTATCAAGTAGAGACTAGAGAGTTCGATAGTGCCTTTGTTTGAACATTGATAAGTTGTTCATGAGTTGGAGTATATTCTTCAATTTTTAAGTTCTCTATTATCTCAGTTATAAAGTGTTTATCAATGGCAACATATTTTGTTTTGTTGTGAATCGTGATATACTTGATCCTTGACCATACTGATTGTGGCTTGATTGCCACATTTCAACTTTATCATGTCTTCAATCTTTATTTCTAGTTCAATCAATAATTGTTTGATTCAAGCACATTCACAAATAGTAATTACTAATGCTCTCAGTTTAGATTCTGCATTGCTTCTAGAAACAATAAATTATTTTTTGCTCCTTCATGTTATTAGGTTCCCCCACACAAATGAATAATATCCTATGGACGATTGACTATCTGTCACGACTCGGCCCGGTAAGCTCGCATAGGCGAGAAGAGAATGAAAGTCATACGGTAAGCTAAAACATTCACATAACATAACCAAAGTATCTCCAATGCATATAGAAAGATCCACTAAGTATTCCCAATAAATTTTTGTTTTCCTCTATCATTCAAAATATCAACATAAACATTCAAGTTTAATTTATCGATGGATATCCATAAATCTTCTTATTACAAGCCATCCTGAATCCATTTAAAACAAAATGTAAAAAAAATAAATCAAAAAGGAACCTGTCACCCGTCGTCTCTCTACGACGGTACGTATAGGGTGGTCTATCCGTCAAAAAATGTTTCATAAGTTGGGTGAGTCACAAATCAGTATATAAAATGACATTCAATTAAATTTAGAGGCAAGGAAATCAGTACATGTATATACTTCTAAGTAAAGAAACATTCAACATGTCATAATACATCATCTAGAGTAAAAATGCCTCTAAGTCAATTTTTATGTTCTCTTTTTTTTTGCATAAGCTTGCAATCCTTTTTCATCAAACATTCATGATTCATTTGATCCCTCTTATACCTATAACATAATGACATGATATCATTATAACATAATATTAATTGTCCGTCACAGAAGTATCATTTGTTTTGTACTGATCAGGTACACTTTTCAATTGGCCAGTCCTTTACCATTTAACTCTGAAAAATCACTTTACTATTGGCTCAAAAGAGCTCATTTATCATTGTCTCAAAAGAGCTCCTTTACCATTGATACTTCGCATCAAACATACACATGCAACATTCAATTTTATTCATAAATGAGACTTTAACATGCTATTCATATGTATGGTCTAATGTTCTCATATGTTGCTACATGATTACATAATTTCATAAGGAAAGAGATGATTTTGCAATATATAAAAAGAGACATATGCATTATATATATAAAAAGAGACATAAGCTTTACACTTTCTACCATCATCACATGATAATTATGCATTTGCATTATACATTCAAAGTATTCATGTAAGAAATATTCTAAGCCACATATGAAGGTATAAGTTGCATTTAAAGATAACTTTCTACATGATTGCATTTAAAAAAATTTCTAAATTTAAAAGAACTTCATTTTACCTACCTCAACGTGGTGTGATTTGCCGAATGTCTTAACGAATTCTTCCCTTTACATGTTCAATATCTAAAAGAAACATAATATAATACGTAAATGTCACATGTTTCCACATAAATTTCTCAAAACCCTAAACTATAAGAATAAAGACCATACCCATACGATATTCTTAAATTTCCTAATTGAACACTTTCCTAATCCAAGATTAATCTCATTCCTAATTTCTCTAAATTTGGGATTTCATCATGATATTAACTTTTTAGAAACCTTCTTCATGTCCATTACATAACACATGCATAAAGAACCTCTATACACTTAATACTTAAAAGAAAATACTATAAATTTTCGGATTAAACCAAATTTAAATTACAAATAATAATATTTTGTATAAAAATTCTAAATTTCACCTCTAAAACCTTTCCTAAGTTCAATTAGAACCATAATGCTTAAGGGTTTTATGATTAGGGAAAATCCTAATTTTTAAAAACTTGAAATTGCATCACAAAATTAAATCAACTTCCTATAGAAGCTTTCTAATGCCATTAGGAAGCATTCTTACCAAGTCATTTTGAAAGGAAGCGAAAATAGGAAAAACTCTAATTTTTAAAATAATTTTTTTTTAGGAAAACATCTCATTTTCATGCATAAAGCCATCTCCTAAATCCCCTATCATTTTATTAAAGAGATTTAAGTTTTCATCAAACCCTAGATTTTTTTCTTAAAGAAAACTTCACAAAAGAATAAGAAATCTCTTAAATACAACTTACCTTAACATTCTCTTAGTCTTCCATACATTTTCCTCCGTGATCGGCCGCCGGAATCCGCCCCTAGGTTCGTCGTTTGCCTCTCCCGTCCGCTCCTCCCGTCGCCTACCTCTCCTTTCGTTCGGCCAACCGAGCAAACAACAAATGGGACTGAAATTGATGCGAGCAAAAATTTGGAGAAAGCCAAATTTTTGCGAGCAAAAAACAAAGACCTTCCTAGGAGATATAAATAACACAAAATACTCAAAAACTTGACAGAATAAGAAACAATACAACTTTTTATAATAAAAAGACTTTTAAAACTCTTGATACTTACAAACTTTGACACAAACATAAATTAAAGACACCTAAAGGAGCTTGCCAATCATTGAGAAGATGGATATAGGTGGGGTGGTCACTTGCGACGAGAAGAAGAGGTTAGAAGCCAAGACGAAACATAGCTCACAAGCTATAGAGAGGAGAAGAAGGGATGGAACAAGCTCGCAAACTTTTCCAACAAATAACCCCGCAGGTTTGGGCTCCAAAAATCACTCACATAACATCTTTTTATTCATACTAAACACTTTGTATTTATAGGAGAAAGAGGGCTGCCCCTAAAATCTTATTTAAAACTTAATAAATAAGGGGAAATATAAGGCCAAAAGACACCACAACAGCCCCCAAAAACTGCATAGAAAACACACTAAAACAGCCCTAAAAAATAGCACAGAAATCAAGAAATGAAAGGCCAAGGGACATTCCAAACAGCTGTTGAAAAGACATCCTAGAAATCAGTCAAATTCATCCCACAAAATTGCACAGAAAACAGGGAGAAATAGTTACGGGAAACTAGCCAGATGTCCACGGGAAGCGCAGTCAGCAAGGGACCCGAGGAGCCACACAGGAAACGGGACAAAGCTTCACGGGAAAAACAGCCAGGGGATAAAACCGAGAGGGAGAGACCACGGGAACAGCAACATCCATCAGAAATCGAGAAGACAAAGGGTAGGGAAGAGACACAAGTTAAAGGAGGGGAAACCAAAGAGACAAAGACAAGGGGAATGAACCTAATTGAAGCTAAATTATGAGCTGAAGCATAAGTAGAAGCTCATTAATGAGCTGACTCAAGAAGAAACTTACAAAATTAAATCCCAACTTGATTTGAACCCCCCCTGCCTACATTAGAAATATTTCGGTCCCTTAAGATTTTAAGGAGGTATGAGGAAGAATTACACATGTGCCCCTCCTACTTAACTTTTCCCTAAAGCTTCATGAGGTATAGAATGGTCAATATATGGTTAAGTTTACTTAAAACGAATTCGCGATTTTTAATTTAAATCGTTGTAAAATTAGTAAATGTTCTTTATATCGTTTCTATCGAATTTCACGTAGAATTTTATAAAATTTATAGTCAATTCCGACGACTTTGAAATTTCGCTACTTTCATCTGGCTAATCAAAATCCCCGACGCTGATGATTGAAAATTTTGTGTTACCACTATCAACCTGCCTTACATCCCCCCAAAATCGCATCAGAATAAATTATCAATTCCTTTCTTCATTTTCATTGACTAATAACCCCTTCCATGGAGTGTTCTTGAGGTATCTCAAATTGATATACTGCCTCATATGCTCGTTCATAAGATTACTCATATATTGCTCATATACAAATCGCGAATTATCGAGTATCAACTTAGATACTCCCGGGTGATATGATAGCCTCGATCAAGCTAAAGGCAGTTATATATTCCCAAACGCAAGTATACCTTAACCTACTGAAGAGGGGACGCAGCATTCTATATATGCTAGATCTAACCAAGAATTACATTCTAGGCATTTCTACGAAAAAAAACTTGGCGATAAAAACAGAAAGTCCAGTTAGAAAAGGATGATATCAACGACTATTGTTAGGAGCAAATCTAAATATACCTCTCACCACACCGGTCCAGTAGGCTTCAAAAGACGCGGTCACGCGGTCTGTTCGTCCCACACCGAAATTGACTCACAATGCTGTTCAACCCCAAACCCCGTTTTTTGCCAAACCGGTTGCTTCTCCCAACCCAACCCCGAACACTCGGACCCGATTCGCGTATATTTATATTAAATTTTTTTATTTAACTTAATTATTAAAATCTAAATCTAAATTTAAGAATTTACTACACCTAATTTAAATATAAATCCAGTATTTTAATTAATTAATATTGTGCTAACTGTTAATTTTTTGAATATTCATTTACTCTCATATTTCCATAAAATTCAATTAATAAACCCTCCTAAATATAATTAAAACGATCAAAAACCA
>NW_021451545.1:0-248 GCF_001605985.2 Dendrobium catenatum
GTTTTGCATTACTTTGCCGTGAAAAATGAAGTTTTCGATTGGAGATGCCCTGAGGACAACAGGTCTTCACCCATAATATGACATTACCAACTGACTATAAGATGATGACATTATAGTTGACTTATTGATATCTTCCCAACCATCATGATGATTTCCACCAGCCATCACCTACATATACCATTTAACTTTAATCTAGACCTTCTCAGCATCTACATTATGGAATACTAGTAAATAGCACCATTAAATCT
>NW_021451546.1:0-313 GCF_001605985.2 Dendrobium catenatum
AAAAGCGATAGGGGAACCCTTTTTGCTCCAATATATTTAAGAGGAAGTTGCGAGAGATAATATCTAAATTTTTGTAAATATTCAAATTCTTACAAAACAAACCATTTCAAGGGTTAGCATTAAATTCCCTTAGAAGTTCAGATGTAAGAGAGATATAATCTGATGCAACCCTTCTGCTGATAAACCCCGCTTGAGAAGGATTTATAGCATGTGGCATGAGAAGTTTGATCATGTTGGCAAGGATCTTAGAAATATTTTAAAAAAAAATGTTACAAAGGGAGATGAACCTAAAGTCATAAATATTATCCTAAAG
>NW_021451547.1:0-223 GCF_001605985.2 Dendrobium catenatum
TTTTGATTTATGATTGTATTATTTTAGTCATGTGTCGTGTATTTGTTTTATTTTTATGTTATTTTATTTCCCGTTGTACCCTTTTAGTAAAGGGATGTCGTTTGTAAGCCCTGAGGGCATTTTCGTCTTTTATTTCTTGAGTCTCATGTACTAGGCTATTTATCAAGGTTGTGAAAACCGGACCGGATAACGAACCGGAAGAGGAAGAGGTTCACGGTTCGAC